>NW_024386882.1:60211-179495 GCF_900408965.1 Simochromis diagramma
CGGATCATTGACCTGCTTTTGTTCCAAAACGATCCAAACTTTTCGAAAGCCGAGGACTAAAGTTGATGTAAGCAGCACCTGGCAGTCGCCCCATCACAAAATGCATCCTGATCCTGGAGGAGGAGCCGGTAGCTTCCTGTCTCCACAGGATCAAAGAAGCCACGCCCCTCTGTCACAGCAAGTACTCTGATTAATCTGGTAGCTACTTGTTAGGACCTGGATTCACAGCAACACACGAGAACACTGAAGAAGAAACACACTGAGAGCATTTCATTCTAACTGCAGTGTCTTTAATTATTTACACATCATATTAAAATTTGATCAAAAAATGCAAATGATCAAAACAGCAGTTAGTTTCATGTTTGCTGGGTTTAAAAAAAGCATGAAGATTAGTGTGACCGTTTTAACCAGATTCTCAGCTAAAAACTTTTTCTTCTAAATTCTCAGTATTTATTTATCAGCATTTAATCAAAGATATTTTATCTCTGTGTCTAAAAGACTCAAAACTGACTTTCCACAGCAGCTGATCAGATACTGTAGATGTGTAATCTATTACTCTGCTGAGACAAAAGCTCTCTCTGAGATGTACTAACAGTGATCGTGTTTCTGTCAATAATTTAGTTTTACACTCCAGAATGAGACCAGGATTAAAGCTCAATTAAAGACAGCGTTTGATTCTTTTGGTTTAAACATTAAAGTCCAGCGTTCATAAACTCTGTCTTTGGATCACATGTAAAGATCTGTTTCTCTTTCTTTCATTTAAGAAACTTTTTTTAAAATGCCGAGACCAGAGAATTAACACACACACTTTATTGTTTTCCTTTAAAATTCTTGCTCTCACATAGAGATCACTAACAGTCGTCCACGGCTGACTCTGTGGACTCTTTTAATAAGCAGTTTAAAACCTCAAATCTTAGATTAGTGATGAAGTTTTAAACTTTTAAACTTTACATCAGTCGTCTGAATCTGCTCTCTGGTAAGAAACTGTGACAGCTGCAGAAACTTAAAGGCCACATTGTTATTGAATCATAATTCATTCATGTGTGTGTCACTTTAATGTTGCACCAGAACATAACTCACTTTGCTGATATACTCTATACTGCTCTAAATCCTGCAATGAAATATGAGGATTGTGTGTTCATGAAAAATAAAAATCAGCATGGAGTCACTGACAGAACTGCAGCAACCCAAACCAGTTCCACATCACTGAAGTTGCAGCATTTTTACAAACCAATTCTGGTTCATCTGTTTCACTCTACGATACGCTTTCGCCCTTCTCATTCTCCGTTGCCGCCACGCCTTTTCCGCCATGTGCGTATGAAAACAAAAACACTGCTCATGCGCGTTTTACCCATATTCTATTGCGACATTTCATTTTCTTATCGTTGCCAGTAGTGGTGCAACGGATCAAATATCTCACGGTTCGGGTCAGATCGTGGTTTTAAGTTTTAAAAAAGACCAAAATTCGACTCGCCATTTACTTATTTAAGTATTTTTTGCCTATTAAAAAACATTCAACTGAAGACTCATTCCACGCACTTATATAAAAACAAATTAAGGTGCAACATGGACAGCCTCTACATCCTCTGCACACGGCCATAAACAACCAGAGGAGTCTGTTCAGTGACAGGTTGCTTCTCCCAAAGTGAAGGACCAGCAGACTTAAAAAGTCCCACATGCCATCAAACTGTTTAACTCCTCGCTGGAGGGGAGAGGGAGGGGGAACGGGGACAAAGGAGGGGGGAACAAGTAAGCTGTAGCGCCTTTTCACTGTGCAATAGTTTGTTAATATCCAACGGAGTAATAGACTCACAATACTTGAAATGGTCCGTAACCTTGTTTTCTTATTGCTATTTATTCTATTTATCCCTTTTGTATTCTCTGTATTTATATATGTGTAAATATGGTATGTTTCTGCTCACATTCTGCAACTTCTGTCGGTGCTGTGCTATTTGGAAACTGTATCTACCACTCCGCTGTGATAGAGCGAGCGGTCACGGTCACGTAGCTTTCCATTGCACTGGAGCTCCACCCATTTGTAGCTAAAGCAACAGAAGATGCCTGGGACAGTTCAGCCATAACTTTAAACTTCTCCTGCTCATACATGCTTTGAACCATCTTGTCACACTGAAGTGGACGCTCAACGGGATATCACAGCGTGGCTCAAGCACGTTCATCACAGTTTTAAACCCCTTGTTTTGCACAACGGAGTACGGCCTCCTGTCTGCAGCTAAACACCCCAGTAGCTTTTGTAATAGCTACTAGTCCTGCAGGGCCTCGCTGGCTTCCTGACTCCACCCAGTCAACAACAGGAAGTGTTTGAAGTGCAGGAACAAACTGAGGCTGTGGTCAAACAGGAGTTTTGATCTCCTCGCTCTGACTCTCACTGCGGCCCCGCTGCTGTGTCAACATGTGTTTGTGCTCAACAATGATGGAAAGTGTTATAAATGACTTGTTGGCCTCTGATCTGTCACAAACAGCTGAAACGTGTCTCTCATGAGTCACATGAAGGTTTTTGACAGAAAGGACAAAAAGTAGCTGCAGTCAGTTTGTGTCATTTTTATATTTATTCATCTGGGAGAAAAATCTGAGGGACATTAAAATGTGTTTTCAACAGAGACAAGAACATGAATATAACAGAACAGGTAAATGAACATGTTTCAAGTAAACAGCTGGACTGATCAGGTCCAAACACAGAGTGATAAACTTGTCAAACAGCTGTCATATCTTTATATATAAGCTCTTTATAAATGCTGCTCACTGCAGTCTGTTTACTAATAATGTCAAACTGTTAGAAACACAGAAACATCAGAATGGTCTTTGTTCACAGAAACCTGTCTGGGATCCTTTGTTGTTCTTTTGATGCAGAGTTACATTATAAATATAAAGAGTTATTTCAGAGTCTCATCAGTTTTCCTGCATGTCTTTATTTAACACATCAGCAGGGCTGAAGCTCTCATGTTAAACACACACTGATCTATGGACACGTTCATGTGTTTCTAACAGAACCAGGCTGTTATCAGCCTGCACTAACATGATGTCACACACACTGAATGTAACAGTGACAGTTTACATCATCACACAATCAGCTGTGATTGTTTCACTGTCATCAAACTAGTCAACAGGAAGTAGAATCAATAGAAACCAATCATTTACTGACAGCATGTCTGATGGAAATAAGTGCAGATTATGTATGAAGTCTAACTGCACACAGTAACTGTGTTACAATAAGGACTTAACAGCGCCCTCTGCTGGAGTGTTTCAGTACTGCGTTAACTAGAATACACCACCTCCTCCTCACACCACCTGCTACAGCTCTACTCTTCTATGACTACAGTCATCCACAGCACTGATGTGAGGTCACATGGTTCATATGTAAGGAGCACAGCTGACCTCAGGTCAGTTTAATGACTGTGAGCAGCAGCTGTGTTATTGTCACTGTGACAGGGAGACACTCTCAGACACAGCGCTCATGTCAGCTTGTTCTCATGCAGGAGGATCAGGAGCTCCATGTTTGTCTTTCTGTTTGAATCATGATGTGTTTGTGCCATCAAAGTCTGTCATGAGTACTCAGGGTTTCACAGCAGCTCTTCTGGATGCTGACGAGGACTCCAACCTCATGTTTCACATGTTTAGCCGCATGTTCTCCTTAAATTGCTGGCTGTCTGAGTGGTGTCCCAGAAATGATGTGGGCTTCATAGATAATTGGCAAACCTTCTCACTTCCCACTTTGGATGGAGCAGCTCTCATTTCTAGAAATATGGACCAATTTATTAAACCCCCCAAAATATGACTATCCAGAGTTGGGACCAGGAAGCAGAGCTGCAGTCTTACACGCCTCTCTGCAGCTTCTCTCCTCCTGAAACCCCCCCAAAAACCCATCTCCATAGAGACTGTGTCAGCTTCCAAAAAGACAAAAAACAAACTAAAAACCAGCAACAAACAACTTAAACATAAACAATCACAAAGAAAGGCACATGTTAGAGGAATGCCTCGTTTGAGAAAAAAGTTAAAATAACCCACCTACAAACGCACACACACGCAATGAAGAAACAGCTTACATTCATGTGAAGATTTTCCAGCAAGGCTAAAGCAGCAAAACTTAGCATACACCTGTTGTTAAATGATAAAGTTTATCCACTACTAACAAATAAACTCTCTGGGTTGCAGGACAACAACTTAACTTCAAAAAAAAAAAAAAGACACTGGTCTGACCAACCAGTGATAACACGACAAATTTAGTGGTTAGAAAAGTCAAATTGTGACATGTTTTCTGCTGATTGATTAATACAAGTGATTACTGAATGAAAGAAAATTCCTTTTTGGGCTTTTAAACATGATCTTTAAAACATGAATTTTAACATGTACCTGTGTTGTCCTGTCAGCTTGGTGGGTCATGAGTAGGGATGGGTACCGGTGTCCGAAGCCTTGATGGCACCGGTTCTGACATAAACGGTAGTAACCAGACCGAAAAGCAGCGCACATTTCGGTGCTTTATTTCGGTGCTTTTTTTTCCTGAGCTGTGATACACTTCTAGCCAATCATTTTACGTTTCCGAGGATAGTAGGCGGGGCCAGGTACGTACGTTCAGTTAGGGCAGAGCTACAGATTACAAATGTCCAAGGCGAAGCGGTCAAAAGTCTGGCTGTACTTCACAGCAAAATATGCAAACTCAGCAGCAACAAGTGCTTTAAGCTGATACTGTGATACTGTCAAAGGAGGTAACACCAAGAATCCGATTAAACACCTGGCGACGCATAGCGTTTTTTTAAAAGCCGAGAAATGCGCCGTATTTGATAGCTTGCTGCGAGACCTCACACCGTGCACGTCGGGTGGGTTGCCAGTTATCGGACCCGGAGCAACATCCTCCAAAAACCCGAAGAATAGAGTCCTGGCCCCTAGCCCTGCCAGTGTAGCAGAAATGATGAGGATGATGATGCAGCAGCAGCCGTTCTTCTCTGCGTGAGTAGCTTATGTTCGTGTGTAATTTACGTTGAGTAGGCTAAACACGTTATTACATTAATGCAGGTAAGGTGAACTAGCAAACATCATCATAGCTACATGCGGCTGTCTTCTTGTTTGATGGCAGATACTCCCTTCACCCTGGCCAAAAAGGCTAAAATGACCAAAGAAAAAGTGGGAAACAGCTGAACATGAGAGGTTTTTGGACAAAGTTTGTGTTTTTTTCCATTGTTTAAGCACTGCTTCCAGCCAAGAGTGATACCATATATGCCCCATAGCTGCAGAAAAGGCTAACATTGTTATCTTTTTACAAAAAACAGCTGAACATGAGAGGTTTATGGACCAATTTTGTGTTCTCCATTCTTTAAGCACCGGTTCGAGCACCGTTTAAGCACCGGCACCGTTTCAAAAGTACCTATTTGGCACCGGTATCGGATAAAACCTAAACGATACCCATCCCTAGTCATGAGTGGATTATATGGTGAGAAAAAACAAAAAAGGGGGAGAGAAGGCTGACACAGGGCCTGGCCCCGGTGTTTCTCCCCTCTCTGAATAACACAGCCAACACAACATCATTTTCCTGTTCGTTTGTTTCTGTTTTGTTTTTTCTCTTTATGCTTGATTACAGGCTGCTTTGTCGGCCCGGGAAGCCGAGGCTGACCTGGACTCCTGCTCTCCCCTCTACCATCTTTGCTCTCCCTCCCTACCATCTTTGATGTGACCCTGACCAAACGCTACAGCAGCTGGACCCACAACAACAACTTGAAAATGTCAACAGCGCTGCAGGAAAACGATCTCATGCAGCGGAGACGGAGAGCGTTAAATCCAAGGCCCGTTTCACTACACGGGGGATTTCCAGACAGCTTCAGCTGACAGAGCTGTGACGAGACGCCCATTAAGCCCGGAGGAAAAGTGAGGCCGAGCAAAACAATGCTGACCTTAACCACTCTGCATTAAAACTGTGCAGGACAGTGATGGACCAACACGGATGATCGGGCAGCAAAAAGGGCGTGCCAGAGACAAAAGGAGCAACTGAGGTCAGGAGGCACCTCAGAATGGACAAAAGCACCAGGAGAAAATAAGCTGAAGGCACAGGTGTCGGGGCTCGGCCAGGAGCTGACCTCTGAGAAGAGCCGAACAGCAGAGCTGCAGAAGGCCGTGGAGCAAAGCAAGGGAAACATCAATAAACTTCAATCTGACGTGTACGGAAAAGACTCTGAGGTTTCTGCCCTCAGTAAGAGCTCAAGGCATCAGAGCAGGAACTGAACATGGCTCAGGAGGAGCTGGCTGATAATCGAACCCATCAGGCCGGAGCTTGCTGGAGCAGGAGGTCGCCAAACCTGACGAAAAAGCTCCAACAGCAGGAGCAAGCCCTGAAGGAGCTACAGAAGCAAAAGGGTCAAGTTAAGGAGGAGCGAAACAAGGAGAAGATGCAGGACACTGGAGAAAAGCACTGCCTCAATTGGGGCCAGAACCAGTATGGACAGAACTTTGAGCAGCAGCACCAACGGATGCAAACGGACTGAAAAGGAGGAGGGCAGGACCCCAGGGCACGCTTCAGGCCGTGGTTTACCCAGAACACCAGAACAGGAAAGTGATGAACACAAACACACACACACACACATCTACATGCATTGACTCAGAATGAAGAGAAACACACATATGAACACATATGCACTCGTTGATTGAGTGAGAAATGACACACACACGTGCAAAAAATCGAAATGCTGATTCAACTCACTGAGGAGTGATCCACACATACACATTTACAAGCTTGTGCAATAAAGAGTGATACACACACACACACACGCTGATGCAGTGAAGAATGCTTTACTAACAAATGCTGCACACAAACATCCAAATATGGAGTCGGTTACAACAGTAAGAAGCCATTGATTGTTTATTGGTTAAATGCATTTCATGCCACACAGAGGGCATTTGTGTAGATTTAGGGGACAAGGTCTAAAGTAGTTTGGTTGTGAAAACAATGTCTGTGCGTGATGTCTGTTTATGGCTCAAGGCCTCCACTGAACTGTTTGCTGTGCTTCACACGGCCTGATAAGGAGCAGTGGTACAGAGTGAAAATGATGAATTAACAGTGAGCCTTATTTCGGAGCGCCACATTGTTGTGAGTGAGATTTAATTGAAGGAGGAACACACTGAAAAAAAAGGGGCCAGTCCTTGGATTTACGTAAGCATCTTGCGTGTGTTTAACACAATTGCCTCAGGCTTTAAAGATCTGTACGAAATTCTGGTTTCCAGTGTGAGAGGAAAAGTCAGGCAGGTATTAGAGCTAGGTTAATGGATGATTCTAAATTATCCATGAATGGAAACGGCTGTGTGTTTCTATCTGATAGACTGGTCGGCTGTCCGGGGTGTACCCTGCCTGATAACCTGTCACTTCAGGGTTATTTCCCAGCCCTGCTCTAGCCAGGATAAAGACAGGAGGATGGTAGTTGTTGTAGAATAGGCTGCACGTCAGACTCCATTATCAGCAATATCTGGTATGAATGTGTGTGGATGTATGCATGTGACTGGACTGTGACGGACTGACGACTAAAAGCTTTAACTGACTTGATACTGAGACAAAAACGGTGCCAACTTTAGGATTAGTAGATGTCCACAACAATTCACCCAGCCTGTAGAAGAAGGGTGGAGGTTTTGTCTTGCTTTGTTTTGTTTTTGCAAGAACAGAAGGATGACAGAGACTAAAGAGCTGTAGCTTCACAGGAGTGTGAACTGCAGACTGAACCCTTTGGTTGCTAATTTTGAGTTACTGATGTTTGCATTAAGAAAATTGTGTTTTAAGCTGTTTCACACACACATTCACACACTGATGATGGCAAGCTACATTGTAGCCACAGCCACCCTGGGGCGCACTGACAGAGGCGAGGCTGCCGGACACTGGCGCCACCGGGCCCTCTGACCACCACCAGTAGGCAACGGGTGAAGAGTCTTGCCCAAGGACACAACGACCGAGACTGTCCGAGCCGGGCTCGAACCGGCAACCTTCCGATTACAAGGCGAACTCCCAACTCTTGAGCCACGATCGCCCCACAAGCATTTGCAGCACCGCAAAATGTTCATTCTCCGGTTCCAATACCTTCTTGCTTTTTCTTTGCCCCCCAAAAAGTTATGTACAAAACCAAGAAGAACAATGCCGGGCCGTACGAAGACAGACTTGATGAAAAGTCAAAGAAAAGATACGAGGACAAAATCAAAGGAGTGAAAGGGTCAGACCCTTACGAGCACACAGAGTGGACAAAAGACGTTAGCGTGCTGCCAACTTTCACCACGCTCATATTTATAATTATACGGTTCTTGGAGTGAGTGCATACACTCATGAAGTTTAGTAACTTCAGGTCACTGCAACAAGCCCAGGTACAGTTTACCGACGGATGGGTGCAGGACCTTGAAACGCACCGTGTAGAACGATAGACCATCGTACGAACAAAGGTAAGTTTACCAGTCTCACAAATCGTCTTCATAGATACACATTCGTTAACCATCCATCCATCCATCGTCATCCGCTTTGTCCGGGGTTGGGTCGCGGGGGCAGCAGCCTAAGCAAAGAGGCCCAGACCTCCCTCTCCCCAGCCACCTCCTCCAGCTTGTCCGGGGGAATACCAAGGCGTTCCCAGGCCAGCCGAGAGATATAATCTCTCCAGCGTGTCCTGGGTCTGCCCCGGGGCCTCCTCCCGGTGGGACATGCCTGGAACACCTCACCCAGGAGGCGCCCAGGGGGCATCCTTGTCAGATGCCCGAACCACCTCAGCTGGCTCCTTTCGATGTGGAGCAGCAGCTGCTCTACTCTGAGCCCCTCCCGGATGGCCGAACTTCTCACCCTATCTCTAAGGGAGAGGCCAGCCACCCTTCGGAGGAAGCTCATTTCTGCCGCTTGTATTCGCGATCACGTTCTTTCGGTCACTATCCACAGCTCGTGGCCATAGGTGAGGGTAGGGACGTAGATCGACCGGTAAATTGAGAGCTTCGCTTTTACACTCAGCTCCCTCTTCACCACGACGGACCGGTGCAACGTCCGCATTACTGCAGCTGCAGCCCCAATCCGTCTGTCGATCTCCGGCTCCCTTCTCCCATCACTCGCGAACAAGACCCCGAGATACGTTAACCATTTATTAATATAACCTTTGAGCTCAACGGTAATTAATTAGTAGTAGAAATAATTTCTGGTTCGCATCACAGAAATGTAGCAGTGACAATAATATTGTATGTTGTAATCGTACTGGGCAATTAGTGATACAAAACAACTGTTTTCTCCTGTGAATAAAAGTATATATTTTTGTCAATGTACCATGGTAATAACAGAAGCGAAGCGCATTATTGTGTCAGGACAATTCACTATTTATGCACAATAAACAAAGGAGCATAGCAACAATTTCTGTTCAGCGCCAGATTTGCCTGTAACCTATATCACCAATTATGTTAAGAAAAATGACGTAATAACTACAACAGCAGACTGACCTTTGTGGAAATGCTTGGAGCAGACTAACATGTGAGCTGGAGTGTTCTGGAACTGTAGCATCGCACAGATCAAAACTGAAAGGCTGGGTGGTTGAATTCACGTAGTCTTGTTGAATGTGTCCGTCGTGCTCAGTCTCTCGTCTCCCAAGCAGCTCTCCTTGCAGCACGGGCATCCCGGGGCCTTGGTGTGGTGCTCAACTGTTAATCTTCTCAGTCTGGCGCATTGCTCCAGGTAGAGGGTAGACTGCCTTGTTCCTGGATAAGGTGCGGGGATTATTCTGCCCCGTGTGTCTTATTAGCTTGGTCTTCTTCTGCTGGTGGCTCTCCTGCAAACAGCTTGCAGTGACTTGTGTGGATCCAAGTAGTTCATTCTCCAACCGTCACCGCTGTTTGTGTGATCAGCAGGACTTGGAATGGGCCCAGCCACCGCTTTGCCTTCCAATGTCTCCTCCTGAAATCATTCACCAGTATCCAGTCGCCTGGTCTAAATGGGTGCAGGGGTCCTTCTGCATGGGCAGGGCTGCTTTTACTGCTCGGTGTACCTGTGAGAGGGTCCAAGAGAGACTTTGACAGTACACAATCATTTCACTGTTGCACAACTCTGTAGACATACCTGTCCATTTCGGGGGTTCTGCCCCCACTCTGGCAGGCCGTCCTTACAAGACCTCATAAGGGCTGAGGTGTGCTGGGGGTGTGGTCCGCATGCACACGTACATCAGGAGTAGGGGAAGTGCTTTTGGCCATGTGAGGCCAGTTTCTTCACAGCACTTCACCGGCTTGGACTTTAAGGAGCCGTTTATTCTCTCCACAGCACCTCCAGATTGTGGGTGATATGCACAATGGTGTTTGCAATTTTAAACTGTTAGGATCAACGTACTTTTCTTAGTGCTTATTTGCTGATTATTTTGTTTTATACCGGCCAGTATATTAAAACGGGCCATCTTTCAGTCATAAAGTGTGTCAAATGTCATAGCTTGCTGAGCAAGACTGAAACAGATCCAAGTGTGGCAGGATGAATGTTATGTCTCGGTTCAACCCACTTCCGGCCTGGCCCATTAGGGGGCGCTAGTATAAATAGTGGCCATTTGACCATTCCTGGATCGCTTACCTGTGATCTCCTTTTTGGTCACCTGACTTCCCTTGGTGTTGCAGAGATCATCTGCGGGTTACCCTTCTGAAGCCTCCATCGCAGCTGGTAGGTGTTTACTCATTGTAGTGTGTACATTACCTCACTTGGTGGTAAACAGATGTTGTTTTTAGGTCGTAGCTGTAGAAGCCTCCTATGACCCACTCTGCTTATGATTCATGACCCTGTTTAGTGTCCAGTTGTAGAGTGGAGCTTGTTGTTGTTTTTACTGTGATGAGCATTTTCAATAGATCTGTACAAAACTTTGGAGCCATCAGACATTGATCAGTGATCTTTCTTTGACTGGAAACAATCAGATAAACTCAGTTTGTTCTTAAGAATTCAGCATTCATATATCTGCATGTTGAGTCTTAATGTGCAGCTGAATGAAGCTCACTTAACGATGTTATTTGAGTTACTCATGTAAAGTTTAACATCACCACACAACACACAGTCAAAAGCACGAAAGAACATTAATCAGTCACTTGTTCACCATTAATAGCAACAACATCACTTTATAATAAATTGATAATATTTTATTATAATGTCCTTCTACATCAGACACTCAGTGAAGCGGGTTTGTTGGAGATGTTCAGGTGTAAAGATCAGAACCACTTTAACAAGGATTACATCAGGTGTGATCCGGTCAAAGTCTGTATGAGACCTTGTGGTCTCCTGTTTAGCAGAGGTGAGGACCTGCAGAGCAAGAAGCAGTCTGATCCAGACTCTTCATGCTGTCCTTTAACAACAACTTCCATTCATGAGAACGGAAGAAGGAACAGAGCAGACCCAGCAGCACAGGTGGGAGGGGCTCATCAGTTCATTTGACTGGACACTGCACCATTTCTCTGCTTTCTTCCTCTTTCATTTACATTAAATTTGTATTTTATTTCCCTGTGTGTGTCTCTGTGTTCAGATGTGACTCACTTCTTTTTGATTGTCCTGTTGAATGTTCATCTTGGTCAGAGGGCCCGGTGGCGCCAGTGTCCGGCAGCCTCGCCTGTGTCAGTGCGCCCCAGGGCAGCTGTGGCTACAATGTAGCTGCCATCACCAGTGTGTGAATGTGTGTGTGAATGTGTGTATGACTGATTGTGTAAAGCGCTTTGGGGTCCTTAGGGACTAGAAAAGCGCTACACAAATACAGGCCATTTACCATTTACCATCTCTACTGATTGACTTTTAGACCTCAGAGATTATTTTGCTGCTCACACAGGTACCGGCTAGATATAGTCAGGCTCACCTCAACACATGGCTTGGGCTTTGGAATAAGCCTCCTGGAGAGAGGCTGGACTCTGTCTCAGTCTGGAGTTGCCCCCGAACCAAATGGTGGACACCAGAGCTGAGGGGAGCCACCAAGCTGAAGAAGGAGTCCTATTGGGCTTAGTTAGCCTGTGGAACTTGGGAAGCAGCTGATATGTACCGATAGGGCTTTGGAGTTGACGTCACGCCACAGTGCATTGTGGGATCGTGGCGCCATGTCAGGAGGCAACAAATCAAAATAAACACACAGTGTTGGAGTGTTGGAAGCGGAACTGCCAGAACCATGCTTAAAATCAGCGCAAAAGACAAAGGGCTGTATCGCGACCGATTGCGCCCAGACGCCAAGAGACGGTACTTGGAAAAAATAGCGTGCATGGGTAATGTGGACCCGTATGAAAAAAGGCAGTGGAGAGGAACCCAGAAAGCCTACCGCCGTTGTCCTATCCCAATATATTTGCGCACCTTGCCTGTGGAGTCAGCGCATAGGGGGAATCATTTTCGTGAATATAAATCCCTGGAGGTGCATATCTAATTCACAAACGGTTGGGTACAAGATTTGGCTGTTTTTAAGCCTCCACGTTGTGAGTATGTTGACCATATGACCAAGATACAGCCAGAGGTTGCACATAACATGGACTTCTCCTCAGCAGCTGCCGCCAAAAATTGCTCTAGATGAACGATTGATGCCAGCTGTGCGTTGCCATGTAAATAGTTTGCATACTTGCTAGGTACATGTGAACAGATCTTGAATTTAAAAAAACAACATACTTTTCTGTTTTGTTGAAACCACTTTACAGAAAGTACAATTATTTACAATGAACTGTGCATGCAACACAGCAGTTTTATGAATATTCAACAAGAGCAAGTTTCATTTGGCCCTGGTTTGACAACCACACATGGGGCACATATTCACCAAAACACAGCACACCTTAACAGTCTTATCAAGCAGTGTTGTGTCTTCACCCTCGCATGATATGAGTAATCAGATTGGAATTGTAGTGTGTAGCTTCTTGAACTTGTTACGCAAGCTACTATTACTCGCTCAACATGAATTCTCAGGTGGGCAATTGCTCTCGTTTTGGGATGGCAGAGAACTCGATATGCGCTCAGCTGACCGCTGCAATCCAAGCGTGACGTCTTCGTTTAGTAATATCGGATACATGAGATCCCTCCCGTTGCCTCCAGAAGGGGAAACGATGAAAAGAGACCCAATTTTCCAGCTTCTTGCCTTCCTTATCGTGTGATCTGCCATTGCAACCGACAACACAGCACGTACGAACCATAGCTGTTGCTTCCGTGTGCTTTGTTTGGCCTACTTTCATGGCGGGAGGGGGCGTGGCTCCCCTCCTGTGACATCACGCTCCAAAGCCCTATAGAGATTGACAGACCACATGACTTTCGTGCATTGCATGCTGGGCACTGGTGGCAAAACAATCAAAGCAATGCATCAAACACAAAATGGCCTGTAAATGGCCTGTATTTATATAGCGCTTTACTAGTCCCTAAGGACCCCAAAGCGCTTTACATATCCAGTCATCCACCCATTCACACACACATTCACACACTGGTGATGGCAGCTACATTGTAGCCACAGCCACCCTGGGGCGCACTGACAGAGGCGAGGCTGCCGGACACTGGCGCCACCGGGCCCTCTGACCACCACCAGTAGGCAACGGGTGAAGCGTCTTACCCAAGGACACAACGACCGAGACTGTCCTAGCCGGGCTCGAACCGGCAACCTTGCGAACCTGGAGAGGTTTCACAATATGCATCATTCTTACAGCGTCAGGAAAAGGATTTCACTCATCACAGTCATCCTCACTCTCACTATATTTAATATATTCTTCAGCCTGTAACAGCGATGGGTGAAATTTGGGAGACTCGCTTTCCCTTGTGGCCTTCACAATCTGTTGCATCGCACAGATCAAAACTGAAAGGCTGGGTGGTTGAATTCACGTAGTCTTGTTGAATGTGTCCGTCGTGCTCAGTCTCTCGTCTCCCAAGCAGCTCTCCTTGCAGCACGGGCATCCCGGGGCCTTGGTGTGGTGCTCAACTGTTAATCTTCTCAGTCTGGCGCATTGCTCCAGGTAGAGGGTAGACTGCCTTGTACCTGGATAAGGTGCGGGGATTATTCTGCCCCGTGTGTCTTATTAGCTTGGTCTTCTTCTGCTGGTGGCTCTCCTGCAAACAGCTTGCAGTGACTTGTGTGGATCCAAGTAGTTCATTCTCCAACCGTCACCGCTGTTTGTGTGATCAGCAGGACTTGGAATGGGCCCAGCCACCGCTTTGCCTTCCAATGTCTCCTCCTGAAATCATTCACCAGTATCCAGTCGCCTGGTCTAAATGGGTGCAGGGGTCCTTCTGCATGGGCAGGGCTGCTTTTACTGCTCGGTGTACCTGTGAGAGGGTCCAAGAGAGACTTTGACAGTACACAATCATTTCACTGTTGCACAACTCTGTAGACATACCTGTCCATTTCGGGGGTTCTGCCCCCACTCTGGCAGGACGTCCATACATTGTGTTTGTGTGCACTTTGTGTGCGGTTTTCTCCTCTTCATCCATTGTGTGTGTGTATTCTTTGTTGTGATGTGGGAACATGTACTTCTGAGAACTGTGGCACGGAACGACAGCTGACCCGGGAGGAGTGTCCCGCGCTGGAGTCGCCAGCTGCTACTAATCATTTGCCATCCCGAAGCAGACCTATTTAATGGTGTGGTTGGATGACAGCCAGCGCTGGAACGTTGAGCTAAGCCAGGTAGCGCAGCTGCGATTTAGTGTTTCACGATTGTGAACAAGAGAGTCTCCAGGATCCAGGGAACGGAAGAGGAGCTTGCAAGAGAGAGAGTTGGTCTACTGGACTATTATAGAATAGAATAGAATAGAATTAAATTTTATTGTCATTGCACATGCACAGGTACAGGGCAACGAAATGCAGTTTGCATCCATCCAGAAGTGCTTTAGCCATGATATAGATATATTACAATATATATTAGCAATAATATAGATATGTGAGTATATTACAGAAATGGGTCTATTATAGAATAGAATAGAATAGAATAGAATAGAATAGAATAGAATAGAACTTTATTGTCATTGCACATGCACAGGTACAGGGCAACGAAATGCAGTTTGCATCCATCCAGAAGTGCTTTAGTGATATAGATATATTACAATATATATTAGCAATAATATAGATATGTGAGTATATTACAGAAATGGGTCTATTATGGTATGTTATAATGTACACGGTATGAAGTATGTTGTGAATATTCTATAACTATAAGTATGTACAGGCTGTAGTGAGTACAAGCTATGTACAGGCTATGAACAGGATATAAATATGAAAAACTATACAGAATATGAAATAAATAACTACAGAATCTGAGATATACAGCTATACAGAAATGGGAACTATGCAAGTTGTAAACAGTTGTAGGATTAAAGATTATCGAATGTACAGAATGATTATTACAGAGCTATACAGTAGTGCAGTTAAGATAAGTGAGGGTGCAGATAGTTTCTACAGAGGCTATATAAAGTGCTGGTGGTTGTGAGTGGTGGTTCAGTCCATGTTATTATTGTGTGTTTGAGGGTACAGTTGTCCATTGTGGGGGTGTGTATGTTCAGTCCATGAGTTTAACGTGGGTCATGTTATTATGGTATGTTATAATGTACACGGTATGAAGTATGTTGTGACCAGAGGTGGGACCAAGTCATTGTTTTTTCAAGTCTCAAGTAAGTCTCAAGTCTTTATCCTCAAGTCTCAAGTCAAGTCTCAAGTAATGTCAGGCAAGTCAGAGTCGAGTCTCAAGTCACTGGTGTAAAAGTCCGAGTCAAGTCACAAGTCTGAAATTTTGAATTTCAAGTCCTTTCGAGTCTTTAAAAAAAAAAAACGAAAAAATAATGTTGCAGTTATATGCTAAATGTAAATATTAGACCATGTAATTTTTAAATCTGTGTTTTTCTCAACACATGACAAAATAGTGAACTTAGAAAATATACACAAATTGTGAAATTGCACCTCTTTAAAATGCAGCTCAATTAAACCTAGCTCCAAGAATAATTTTCACCGACAGTTCTGAGATAAGCTGCATGTTATTCTTGGATGTGGTTGTAGGACTGGCTTTAAAATCGCATGACAAAAATATCACACACATTTAAAAAAACTGCATCACCAACGTAGCCTGGAAAACATTTGCTAGTTAGATGAAGTCAGCTATCTCATCGTAGCATATTTATATGCATATTTATAATTATACGGTTCTTGGAGTGAGTGCACACACTCGTGAAGTTTAGTAACTTCAGGTCACTGCAACAAGCCCAGGTACAGTTTACCGACGGATGGGTGCAGGACCTTGAAATGCACCGTGTAGAAAGTAAAGACCATCGTACATATCATAAGTTTACCAGTCTCACAAATCGTCTTCATAAATACACATTCGTTAACCGTTTATTAATAGGACCTTTAAGCTCAACGGTAATTAATTAGCAGTGGAAATAATTTCTGGTAGCATCACAGAAATGTAGCAGTGACAATAATATTGTATGCTGTAATCGTACTGGGCAATTAGTGATACAAAACAACTGTTTTATCCTGTGAATAAAAGTATATGTTTTTGTCAATGTACCATAATAACAGAAGCGAAACGCAATATTGTGTCAGGACAATTCACTATTTATGCACAATAAACAAAGGAGCATAGCGCGACAATTTCTGTTCAGCGCCAGACTTGCTTGTAACCTATATCACCAATTATGTTAAGAAAAATGACGCATTAACTACAACAGCAGACTTGCCTTTGTGTAAATGCTTGGAGCAGACTAACCTGTGAGCTGGAGTGTTCTGAGACGTTATATTTGGTCTTTGAATGGCTGCAATCCAGTCGCCTCTTTGTTACTTCGGAAACATGGCTCGAACAATTTCTCTTCAACGACGTAATCCGATAACAACCGATCTCTTTACCCGTCGGCTTCCTGTGGCTGTCGTGCGACCGGCTATTGCAGTTAATAATACAACAGCTTCTTGACATTTTTGTGTTTCTTTTTATCGCTGTGTGACTGATTTCAATTGAAAGCCTGCGTGCGCTAGTACCGCTTGCCACGAGTTCCCAGAATCCTTTGCGGTTCTACCCGTGAATGACGTCACATTTTCAATCTCTATATAATATGCATGTTAAATTTTATATTTGGGGTAAAATATCAAGTCTTTTCAAGTGAACTGGTTCAAGTCCAATTCAAGTCCCAAGTCATTGGTGTAAAAGTCCGAGTCAAGTCACAAGTCTTAGAACATTTTTTCAAGTCAAGTCTAAAGTCATAAAATTAATGACTCGAGTCTGACTCGAGTCCAAGTCATGTGACTCGAGTCCACATCTCTGCTATAACTATAAGTATGTACAGGCTATGAACAGGATATAAATATGAAATAAATAACTTTACAGAATCTGAGATATACAGCTATACAGAAATGGGAACTATGCAAGTTGTAAACAGTTGTAGGATTAAAGATTATCGAATGTACAGAATGATTATTTACACAGAGCTATGCAGTAGTGCAGTTAAGATAAGTGAGGGTGTAGATAGTTTCTACAGAGGCTATATAAAGTGCTAGTGGTTGTGAGTGGTGGTTCAGTCCATGTTATTATTGTGTGTTTGAGGGTACAGTTGTCCATTGTGGGTGTGTGTATGTTCAGTCCATGTGTTAACGTGGGTCAGATGTCAGGAGGCAGAGTTCAGGAGTCTGACAGCTGTGGGGAAGAAGCTGTTCCGGTACCTGGTGGTCTTAGTCCGGAGGCTCCTGTGGCGCCTCCCAGAGGGCAGGAGGGTGAAGAGTCCATGTGATGGGTGACTGGGGTCTTTGATGATTTTCCCAGCCCTTTTCAGACACCGCTTCCTGTAGATGTCTTTTATGGCAGGAAGTGGTGCTCCGGCGATGCGCTGGGCAGTTTTCACGACCCTCTGCAACGCCTTCCGGTCCGAGGCAGAGCAGTTCCCGTACCAGACTGTTATACAGTTGGTCAGGATGCTCTCGATGGTGCAGCGATAGAAGTTCACCAGGATGTCTGAGGACAGCTGGTTCTTCCTCAGAGTCCTCAAGAAGAAGAGGCGCTGGTGAGCCTTCTTGACCAGCTTGGAGCAGTTGGTCGTCCAGATGAGATCCTCGGAGATGTGGACTCCCAGGAACTTGAAGCTGTTCACACACTCCACAGCCGTCCCCTTAATGTAGATGTTAATGAATGAATGTTAGAACCATCGGCAGGTCTGCAGTCGTGGGTGAAGAGGGAGTAAAGGGCTCATCACACAGCCTTGTGGTACACCGGTGTTCATATTGCACTGTCACCTTGTCAGGGAGAAGTCACCTTGTCACTTCACTGCTCTTTTGGATTACGGAGTCGAACTGTTGCCGTTTTTTCACTGTAAATAAATTCACCATCACTTCGCAAGGAGTCTCGCACCTGAGTCCTCTCATTCCACTCTCCATGACACATTTCCAGGACCCCCAGGAAGGCCGCCGGACCAGATGGAGTGATGAGATGAGATGATGAGAAGAGATAGCCTTTATTTGTCAGTTGCAGGTCTTTTGCCCACAACCGAGATGACAGACCTTGCCGACCGTACATACAATACAAACATCACATTGGGGAGACAGGTCAGGCCAGGTAGCGAGGAAAAAAAACATTGAAATGTGCAACACAAAAGGATAATTGTCACGGTTTGCCGAGGCAAGCCGTGTGGGATTGTAGGAAAGGACCAAAAAGGCAGCAGCTCTGGTGCAGGTGAATGGTTATTTACAGTGGTGGGTAAGTACAAACAGCGGTGGCGACAAAACATGACCTAAACTGGGTAAACTAAGAAGACAAACCAGAATGAGGATGCAGGGAGGTCCGGAGAAATACATACGGGAAGACGCAGGGAGACCAAGGGGAAACAACACAGACGAACCAGCAACTACCATAACAGAAGACACAACTTAAATACACTCAGAGAACACAGGGAGATTACACACAGGTGGGGAACACAGGTGACACTGATAAACATAACGAGACAGGGCAGGAGTGAACACAACATGACGCATACTGACGAGAGACTGTCAAAGTAAAACAGGAAGTACACAGAGGTTCAGACAGGAGGAGAGAGAGCACGGGGAGAACACAGACATAACAGGCTGGGGGAAACATGGAATAAACACAAAGAGAGACGAGAGCTCATAAATACACAGAGGGGCACACAGGGGGTAAGAGTCACAAAGGGAAAACACTTAGGGAACACCACAACAGGACACCTCAGAAAACATGGCCTAAATAAGGAGCGAAAATACAAGGAACCAAGAATACTGGGCCAACATGGCCCAGGACCATGACAATAATACAGGAATGCACAGATATCAACACACCATAGCACAATAAACACAGACAAGCAACATGGGAAAGAGTTCCAGTGTGTACATCTGATCTGGGACCGCTACAATCTTTCGACTGCGCCTCCAGCTGACCCGATGTCCACATCATGGGGGAGGTAAGCGTTGGAGGTGGCGTTGGATCCGGAGTAGGGAGGGTGATGCGTTAGTGAGTGTTTATCAGTATCAGTATATGTATGTGTGTGCGTGTCCATAGTTCAGCTGAGACAGTGTCCTTCGCCCTGCCAGGCTAAGTAAACAGTCTTCCAGCCACCCAGGTGGCCTTGTGGGGAATGGGAAGGAACAGACTCAACACAGTCGTTATCAGGGAGTTGTTGTTCGGCTCCAGCCTTGAGCTGGCGCCGAAGGGGTAGCCGGGTTATGATGGTAATTGAGAATTTCAAGCTGTTTTTTAACACTCCGACACTTGTCTCTCAGTCTCCCGTTAATAGCTGCGAGTTTCTCCGTGATGTTATCAGCCATCGATTCTGTGGTCTTGTCACTCTTTTTGCTCACATAGCAGATTCTGAGACCTCACGACCGCAGCCAACTGATCCGAGGTGTAATCCAGCTCCACCCAGAGATGTTGTTCTGAGTTGATTCTTTCCTGATGTAATCCAACGTACATACGCTCAAAGGTGTTATTCTGAGGATTCACTGCAGTCGTAAGCGCCTCCAAGCTCTTAACCATGCTGCCTTCAGTGAGCCCTTTCTGATAAGTCGCACCTGTCGTTCCAATCCCAGCGGGCAGCCTTGTGGGGGTTTGAACAGCTGGTTCCGCTCTCTTAATTCTCCGATAAGCCAGGGCCAAGCCAGCTCCGATCAGCAAGAACCCTGTTATCATGGTTCCGAATAGGTAGATATCTTCAGCGTCCTCGATCGACAGTCCCGCCAGGCACACGATCCTCCAGTTCTGCCACCCGTCCATCGTGTATCCGGCAGGGAAAGTCCCTCCAGGGCACTCGGGCTCTCCCGAGCCCAGATTTCTCCTTAAAGGGTGTCAATAGCATTCAGAGACCAGTTGATCAAATCCTTAATTCTCTTTTAGGTTTTAGACACAGACTGTGAGAGACTGTTCCAGGGAAAGTAATACAAAAAAGACACGAGACTAGACAAGGACATAAGAACTAGCAGGAAAGCTAAGGGAGAGGAGAAAAGTGCGTCCGCCTCCTCCGAGAGCCAAAGTAAAAAAAACAGTGACCGCAAAGGTTCTAAAAGAGTGTGCAGACCAGCTGGCTGGGGTCTTCACTAAGATCTTCAACACTTCACTGTCCCAGTCCTGCATCCCGCCGTGCCTAAAGTCAGCCACAATTGCCCCACTGCCAAAGCGTACTAACATTAGCAGCCTCAACGACTACCGACCAGTTGCTCTAACACCTGTTATAATGAAGTGCTTCGAGAAACTGGTCCGACGTCACATCATGTCCTGCTTGCCACCCACACTCGACCCGCTCCAGTTCGCATACAGAGCTAACAGATCAACTGAAGATGCCATTGCTACAACGCTCCACACCACCATCTCTCACCTGGAAGTGCAGGGCCGTTACGCCAGGCTGCTCTTTGTTGACTTTAGCTCTGCTTTCAATACGATTCTCCCGGACAGACTAATAGTTAAACTGCTGGAAATCGGACTTCCTTCTACCACCTGCCGCTGGATCAGAGACTTCCTCTCAGACCGTGTACAGAGAGTTAGAGTGGGGCCTCATCTTTCCTCAGCCCTCAGCCTCAACACCGGCTCTCCACAAGGCTGTGTACTGAGTCCCCTACTGTACACTCTGTACACACATGACTGTGTTAGTTCCCACCCAGACAACACAGTCATCAAGTTTGCAGATGATACCACCGTGGTGGGGCTCATCTCAGGGGGAGATGAGACTGCATGCAGAGCTGAGGTTCAGAGGCTGTCAAATTGGTGTGCAGATAACAACCTGGACCTCAATACCACCAAGACAAAAGAACTGGTAGTTGACTTCAGAAGGAGGAAGTCCGAGCTGCAGCCTGTCAGCATCAACGGGGAGTGCGTGGAAAGGGTCTCCAGTTTCAAGTTTCTGGGTGTGCACATAGACACAGACCTCCAATGGAGCTCTAACACCTCTGCGGTCTTAAAGAAGGCCCAACAGCGTCTCCACTTTCTGAGAATCCTCAGAAAAATGGACCTGAAGGAGCTGCTGACCGTCTTCTACCGCTGCTCCATTGAAAGTGTGCTAACATATTGCATCGGTGTGTGTTTCTCCAGCTGCACCACAGCACACAGAAAGGCACTCCAGAGGGTCATCAACATGGCCCAAAAAATCATTGGACATCCTCTTCCCTCCCTGAAGGACCTGTACAGCACTCGCTGTCTCAAGAGGGCACGCAGCATCCTACAGGACTGCACACACCCAGGACACCGGGTGTTTAAACTGCTGCCGTCTGGCAGGAGGTTCAGGCTGCTGAGGTCCCGAACAAATAGACTCAAGGACAGCTGTTACAACAGGGCAATAGCCCTGATCAATGCTAACAGCTGACCTGACTGGATACCTCACTGGACTTTTTTAGGGGGGAGGTAACAATGTTTAAACAATAACAATAATAATATTTATATTTATAACAAGGTGCAATAATAATTAATGTGCAATAATAACAGTGTGCAATACACATACACTTATTCTTCTTTTTTATACTAAGTTAATGTACTGTGTTGTGTTGTCTGTGTTGTGTTGTGATGTGATGTGTCATATCGTGTCGTGTTGTGTTATATGTAGTGCCGACGTAGGACAGTTTTCCAATTTCATTGTACTACTGTACTATGTATGACTGTGCAATGACAATAAAGAGTTATCTTATCTTATCTTATCTTATTTAACCTTTCTCCAAAAGACATTTCGCTCGTCCATGACGAGGAGCTGCGACTTTCAGTCGAGCTTCAAGATGTCGATTCAAGATGTTTTGGAACAGTTGCTTCTTTCTTAGTTGGTATGCTCACAGTCTATGGTTATATAACACTGGTTTCACTGTGGACGGTGACGCTCGTGTTGCAGCAGTTTTCAGTTCATGGCAGGGTTGAGCCTTTGTGATGGAAACAAAGTACCTTTGCTTTATTAACAGCTGTAAAGTTAATGAAACACGTTTGATTTTGCTCCACAGGGTGAAATGAAACAGAAACCCACAACATGAAGAATACAGAAATGAAACCAAAAGAGCAAGTTAGGAATGTTAGATTAGTCACAACAGGTTTGACTGGTTCTGTCGGGTTGGGTGTGCACTCTACTAGGTGTACAAATATCTGCAGACACAGAGGCATAAGCACAATAACCACCGCTCATCTTCATCCACACTTTAAGGAATCATGGAGGTTTCAATGCTAAAGAAAATGATAGATGATTTGTGTCTCTGCAAAGACGTTATGGTAGAAAAAACAGGTCTCATCATTGATGGTAATGCTCTGTACTATTTTTTGTATTATACATCCGATCCAAAGCTGGACCAGCGCTGTGGAGGAGATTATCCTGGATTCAAACATGAGGTCTGTAAGTTCTTTAAGACTCTGCAGGACTGTAAAGTCAATCCGTACGTCATCCTGGATGGAGACACAGGGCCCGAGAAGCATGAAAAAGTTTTGTCTCGTCTAAAAAATAAACTGAAAAAAGCAAAGACAGTAGCAGAGACAGAGCCTGACGGCACTTTACCAGAGACATATAATGTCTTACCAGCTCTGGTCAAAGATGTCTTCATAGAAATCTTAAGGGAAAAAGGCATAGAGTTTAAAGTGTGTTTAGGAGAGGCAGACCCTGAGGTTGTTTCTGAGGCAAATCAGAAACAATGTGCTGTGCTGTCTATTGACAAGGATTTTTACTACTTTGATGTGCACAAAGGTTTCCTTTATCTCCACAACTTTGAGTGGAAAAAAGAAGAAGATGGAAAAATTCCTGCTAAGATCTACACACGTTCAACGTTTTGTGAGCATTTTAAATTAGACCCTGCTCTCATGCCAGTCTTTGCTTCAATAGCAGGAAATAATTATTCAAGATTAGAAGACTATGGCGCTTTTGCAAAGGAATCATCTTCACCTGGTGTGAACAGCATTAAAAGACTGGATGGTATGCTCGGCTTTTTAAGTAAAGTGAACCTGGATGGCTTGGACGACTCACAGAAGAGAGAACGTGCTCTGAGTAAAGCTTTAAATCATGTTGGTAAAAAAGAGAACCAAACATTCAAACTCGCCATTCAAAAATATGTTAAACCAGAAAAAACAAGTTCTAAGTTGCCACCATGGGTGTGTAAAAAAGTTGAGCGCGGAGAACTCACCAGTTTCGCCATAAGTGTTGTGGATTGGAAGAAAATCCTTCTGACCCCACTTGTGGAGGACTTTTCACAGCGTTACAGTAGTTACACAGCTGCTTACCGCATCAGACAGTACTTCTATGGACTGTTAACAGGAGGTGAGATTACTGAACATGGCAGGGATGGAGAAGAGATCAAAGACAAGCGCGTCCCATCAATACTTCCCAGCAGTGATGAACAGAAACAACTGACACTACAGTGTCTGAATGAGGTACTGAGGTTAATCATTAAATATGTGTTTAATTACTCTGACAAGTAGACATGTTTCTGTGGTACATGTGAGCATCTTATCTGTGTGGTATCTTATCTGTGCAGGCTCCTGAGCGTTTGCGTCGCAGGGTGTTTGAGGAAGCTCTGCAGGTTCAGACTTCAGACCTAGAAAACATCCCCAACCAGCTGAAGCTGCCAGTCTGTGTGACTGTTTTCTGGTTCAAGAGGCTACAACACCACCCAAAGCCTGAAACTGTAAACTGCCTCCATGCTCTCCTGCTGTGGTTTGTGTGTGAGCCCGATGGTCCAGGTTAGTCTCACTGGGTAACATGATGGATATCTACAATGAAATGCATTTATTGGTAACAAGCAGATTTCCTCTAAACAGATTTTGTGTGACAGCAGCAGCACTGATGCTTCCACATCAGTCTGAACAAGAAAAGAAACTGCTGCTGGTCTGTGGCACCAAAACTTTGTCTTACTTTGTCTGTAGAGGACGAGTTTGAGAGGAAGATGAAAGCTTTAAAGGATGAAGTTGTGCGTAACTGGCAGCCACGTGTGGCTCATGCTTTCAGCCAATGGCAGTGCTGCATGAGGCAGAGCCTCCACCTGAACCAGCTGCTGTGTTCACCTCTACCAGAACCTCAGTGTGCACGGTAAACACCAGACCAATGATGTGCTCCACAGATGTTTAACCCACTTCATTAACTTTAACTGTGATTTTCTGCTTTGTCAGACTTTACTGTGGACCTCTCCTTCATCGGCTGGCAGATGAAGACATAATTAAACAACTACAGAAAACACTGAATGGACAAAAGAAGGAAATATATAAAAATTTAAAGACCATTCTTAATCCAACAACTACTGAGGAGGGGTCCTCAAGTGAGGAAGGATGTTAACAACTGGTGTTATTGAGGAAGATGGCATCCATCCCACTTTGGATGGTGCAGCTCTCCTTTCTAGACATCTGGATGAATTTATCCAGAATTAAAACCAGAAAATAGAGTTAAGGGCTTACATGCAACTCTGAACAGTCCCTCGTCCTGTCACCTACCCCCAAAACCCTGTCCTCACAGAGGCTGTGACTCCATAACACCAAAGAGCCAAGACAGCTAAATGTGGTTCACTGAATATATTATTTTTACAGTAGAAGTTAAGAACACAAAGAAATGAGTGACGCAGTTTAAAGATCGATGGCTTCCTCTCCTCCTCCCTCCTTTTGTCTTTGGGTAAAGATGATAACATTTTAGAAACTAAAACTAATCAAATAAAACACAATCCTACTTCTAAATGAAATACAGGAAGTAGAAAAGAAAAATAGTGAAATAAAGAGCTGTCGGTGTGGTTTTACGTTGTTTTACTCAGTAGTTGAACTGAACCGAATCAAATTTAGCTAACGAGCAGCAGGAACCTGAAGAAAGCAGCAACATGGATTCCAGTCAGGTGTTTAATGAGCAGCTGAGAGAGGAGAGAAGAATTTATCAGGGAAATGAGGCACACATTGGTAGCCGGTGTTCGTTAACCCCACATTGTCTGCACAGGATAACTCACATGCACAACAGCCAATAAGAGCTCAGGCCATAAGACGTCCACATGCAGGAAACACCTCGATTTCACCTTCTTGTTATTATTTTGTGTCTACAGTGTGACCATGCAGAGGCCCACAAATCTGGAATAATATTGAAAGCTCTTTAAAAATATATTAACGCCTTTCTCTGTATTCAAACGGACTCTAACACAAAATTTGCTACTAACATATCTTTGATTTTGAACACTGTGTTGCAAGGATTTTTCAAAACTTGTAATCGAAGTGCTATTATTTCTAGTCCTCACTGACTTCATGTATTGGAGTAGTATTTTATGTTAGAACTTCTAGTATAACTTTAGGGTGTTTAGTGATTTAGGTTAGTACGATAATGTACATTGGGTCCTATATATGTATTGTCTGTATATAATCTGGCGTTTGGGCCAAATGACTATTACAACCAAATAACTTCACAAATCAACTGAAACTGTTTCTCTGTGATTTGAATTTAGTCTTCAGTTTTTTGCTAATGTTTTAGAGCACTTTGTAAAATGTTTTTGAATAAAGTTACACATTAATAATCACTAACAAGACAGTTTGATCTTGTTCCATGTGAACTATCCAGATGAAGCTGGAGGTGACGAATAAAGCAGTGCGTGTGTGTGTGTGTCGGTGCTGATGTTTTCCCGTCATCCCAGTTTTCCTGGTCAAAAGTAAACAGAATCTCAGACAGGAGTCCTGACAGCCACTCACTTTCGTCTCAGTTATGTGTTTTTAGTAAAAGTTCATCAGCTAAAAGCTCTGCAGGGAAATGTTTTCCCTTTGCACAGCTCTGCCCTGTGGAAGAACGCAGCTGTTACAACCAATAAGTTTTCATTTTCTAGTCTTCATGAGTCAGGTTATTGATTATCTGCAGCAAGGCTACTGACAGGAACTTTAAAGAGAGAGCAGTGTGGTTCATCTGACAGAGAAACATGTTACATTGGACAAATATCACTGCTGGTTGTGAAGATTCGTCAGTAACCGAACAACATGTCACAGATTAAGTGATTGTGCAGGTGTGTGCTGTAATTTGTTTTCAGTTCTATCAGACATGTGCTGTGAAAGAAACCAGAAGAAACACTGTGGAAAAGAGACACAATATCTGTGACAATAGAAAATGTCATTGAAGGAAAATAACGTTCTCATTTTTAAATACAACCTGACAAATTGTCATGTTTGTGTGTAGGCAGGCAGGAGGAGAGGACCCAAAATGCAGGACTCAAGGAAGCGGAAGAAACTAAAAATACACAGCTTTGTTGCTGGGATGAAGCAGAACAGAAAAACACTAACTGTTAAGGTTCAATATTGGGGATGGAGACAAGAGGAAAAACCACAATAACAACACTGGTCCGGTCGGGTTGAGTCAAACAATGATTTTAATGATCACACGCGTGGGAGATGGACACTGATGCAGACAGCCTCAGATCTCAAAATGGTGGAGCATTGATCAAACTCTTATAGCCTCTGGTGCCTCCACCTTATCATAAAAAGCCTAAACATTCACATGCTTTCTCTCACACGGCGCCTAAGCTACGACCTTGGCTCCCCGTTTATCTGCTCCTGCTGAGATGGGGCAGAAAACTCCAGCATGTTCTCTTCTAATCAGACAAATAAGGCGATGACTTTCTGCAAACAGTATTTCTTATAACTCAGCAGTATAATGCATCATAAAACAATATCATTCATTCACAACAAGTCAGCAGTCTAATGTAATGCAAATCAGTTTAACAAATGTAATAGTTATCAGCTTCTTCTAATTCAGGAGAATAATGCAAACTAAAACTACATAATTCACAATCTTTAATTAGGGGTCTAACATGGCATAAAATAATATTATAATCCCACACTGTCTAGGTCGTTGTCCGGAATGAGCAGAGAAAGACGTGTCTCGCAGAAAGTTTGAACGGGACTGCGAGAAGCAGGAAGTGTGTGAGCCAGCGAGGGGCGGGGTCACAGGCGGAACGAACGAGGAGTAAAATGTGTGTGTGAGAGAGAAAGAAAGGTGGGGGCGAGTGACCAGCCTGTGAGTGTGTGTGAATTCCTGGATGACAAAAGAGGGAGAAAATTAGGTCAGTTGATTTTCTGTTAAATAATAATAGTCAAGAAATCAAAGTGATCAAATAGGAGAAAGTGAACTAAAGTAAATAAAGAAAACTAAAACAGTGGATTAGTGTTAAGGTAATGAAAATAAATTGCTAAAATTAACAGTGACATTTAAAGGTGATCAAGTATTCAAGGATGAATGGAGGATTTGATGGCTGACTGTATGAGAGCTGTTGGGCTGAAAGGACAAAGACTTTTGTGTTCGTGGTTAAGAGCAAATAAAAATTCACATTTAGGGTTTAAAGTCAGTAGAGTTCAAAACAAAATAAGCAGAGATGTGTTGCTTTAGGAGTGATGAAAACATATGCAGTCACAGTGAATAATGAAAGTCTCTCAGTCTGTCGTTTACAGGTGGGGAACGGACCTGGATCAGTTCTCCACGGGCAGCAGTTCATTAGAAAGAAAAAATAGAAACACTCAGCCAGAATTTTGGCTGAATTGTTTTGCAGCTTCCTGTCCTCATCCTGAACGAGCAAGCTCCAAGGAAGCTGATCTCTCCCTGAAGACACCGAGTGCAGTTCCAGAAGCACGAGCATGAACATCAACAGTGGACAGGAGTCCAAGAGACAATACCAGAGTTCTGAGCAGAGAGGTCCAGCAGCGCTGTGGGCAAACGGCATCAGAAAGAGAAGAACCATCATCTAGATTGGATGGATGGAGATGCGTTTCCAGCAAGCTGCAACCTCACTGTGTGTGAAGGACTTTTGAGAAGACTGTCTGAGTTTGACACTTGCCATGTTTGGAGTGAGATGGCAATGAAAGAGACAGTGGGACAAAGAGAGACACGGGACAAAGAGGTCAAAGGAGCTTGCAAAGAAAAGCGTCTGGACTTCTTTAAGTGGCTTGTAGACGTTTCACATCTCATCCGAGAAGCTTCTTCAGTTCTAAGGTCAAATGGTGGAGAGTCCCAGATATAAGCCTAGTGGGAGTGACCCCCCACAGAGGGATAAAAGGACCCCTGATGATCCTCTAATCACCTGAGCCAAGGTGTGAAACTGGGTGTGGGTCACAATCAGCCAGGGTTTCGGGTGAGCTCATTGTGAAACCTGGCCCCACCTTATCATGTGATGTCCTGAGATCAGATGGCCCAGGATGTGAGTGGGCGTTAAGGCGTCTGGGAAGGGATCTCAAAACTGGATTATAGATGGCAGAGAGAGGACTCCCAGTCACAGACCAGTTCACACCTGAAACCAGTTTAGACCAGTCTAAATCTCAAACCACAGTATATGAGTTGTAGACTCATATACTGATCGTGGCTCAAGAGTTGGGAGGTCGCCTTGTAATCGCAAGGTTGCCGGTTCGAGCCCCGGCTTGGACAGTGTCGGCCGTTGTGTCCTTGGGCAAGACACTTCACCCGTTGCCTACTGGTGGTGGTCAGAGGGCCCGGTGGCGCCAGTGTCCGGCAGCCTCGCCTCTGTCAGTGCGCCCCAGGGTGGCTGTGGCTACAATGTAGCTGCCATCACCAGTGTGTGAATGTGTGGATGACTGGATGTAGTGTGAAGTGCTTTGGGGTCCTTAGGGACTAGAAAAGCGCTATACACATGCAGGCCATTTACCATTTACTAACACACACACACACGGAATGAAGCTCATTAGGATCAAACACAATTTTAAGTAGGTAACACTGTTACCATCATCCTGCCTGGTTTATCGAGTGGGGTGAGAACTGATACATAGACGACTGAATTAGTATTATTTTGGGGAACATGATAGCAGGGTGAACAGAGTCCTGCAGCCAGAGTTTGAATGAGTGAAACTGGCAGATTTTTGTTCGGTTTTGTTTTTGTTTCTGAAGTATGGGGCAGGTTTTACCATGGCACCAAGTTTTAGAGTTGGTGTTTTCTCACCTATAAGAGAAAGAATATTCTGTGACAAGTCCTAAGACCGGGCTTCGGTTTTTTCATCTACTTTTGTTTTGTAGTTTTATCTTTTATTTTTCATTTTTATTTTTTGAACAGGCACTGATTTCTGTTTGTCAATTTCTTTTCTTTAAGCAGATCTGCACAACGGGAATTAAAAGTGCTATACGACATGTCGAGAAAACCGTTGCAAGTGAGTTTCTCCACATTAAAATGGGCTCTGGAGAAAGCCACTTAGCTGGGACAATTAGAAAATGAGACTCCCTGCCTAAAAAGGATTCAGCGAGGTAATCCGATCTAAAGGAACATTTTGTCCCGGACTTCAGCTACAATGGAAAAAGACACAAAGCTGAAGTTATTCTGTGTCTTTGCTGCACAGCTGCCTCTTCTTCTCTCATTCTCTCACCCTCCCTGTCCTGTTTCTACTTCAGTCATGAAACTGATCAGTGATCAGCTGATCGGCTTTTCTCTCTTGTTTGTTTATCGCCCACTTTGTGCCAGAAACAGGAAACCAGCGGATGTCGCGCTAAACAACAGCAGCACGTTTAAGCTTGATCAGCTGTTGTTAGAATTGGCACCAGTTTTGGGGAGTCTTCACAGGGTCACATCTTGACCCCACACACACACACACTAGTTACTTCTATCAAAGGTTGTGTGTGTGTGTGTGTGTGTGTGGAGTGGAATGTGAAAGGCACCATGTCACATTCTAGGAGAGGAGAAGGCAGTGGGCCGTGAAGGTGAGAGAGGAAGGGGAGATAGTGGCTCTGGGTGGAAGACAGCCACTAAAGAAATGGAGAAGCTAGGAGAGGCAGTCTCTGTGACTGCTTGGGGAAAAGTGCCAAAAACAGAGGGTGAAGAGGCAAAAAGGGAAGTAAAAGAAATGCTGAAAATATCAAAGGGAAAGAGTATCATTAAGTAAACTCATTATGACAATTGCACAAAATTTAAAGAAGAATTAAAGAAGAACAGGAGGAATTGGAAAAAGAAGGCATGGGAACATTTAAATTAGGATCAAAAGGAAATGCGAAAAAGAGGAGGTTAAAAGGACAAACTGGGGTGTAGAAAACTGAGGAACGCAGTGATGTGAAGAGTGTGTGTGTGTGTGTGTGTGTGTGTGTGTGTGTGTGTGTGTGTGTGTGTGTGTGTGTGTGTGTGTGTAGAACAGGAAGTGAGAGTGTGCAGGCAGCCTGAAGAAAATCAGCTGATGTGACTAGAATGAATGATGAAAGAGACGTGTTAAAATGTGGATAGATAAATCAGAATGAAAGTGTTATTGAGCAGTGATGACAATGATATTAAATAAATGTCTTAGTGTGTTAGTACAGGTGACACGAACCTGGATCAACCCCCACCACGAGCACAGCGGCTGGAGCAAAATGATAGATTAACATAACTGGAACCATAACCGGGCCATGTTTTGGATGAAAATTTCACAGCTTCATCTCCATGTACATCTTATTCTGAAAAACAGGCCTCGAAGATAATCAACCTCTCTCTGAAGACAAAACACGTCAATATCTCTCAGCAACTGAAGCACGGAAACTGAGCATACACTTATTATTAAATGTTACTAATATAATTAAATGTCTACTGCTGATAGAAAACTCTCCAGGTTGCATGACAAGAGTGTAACTTTTGTAAAAGAGACTGGTATGACCAACCAGTGATCAAGTAATACATTTAGTGGTAAAGATAGTCAAACTGTTGTTACATTCCCCAGGAGGATGTTGGTTCTCTTCTTTCAACTAACTCCTTATGTTTTGTCTAGGCTCCACCTTCCCTGTCCTGATTGGATGCTGCTCACAGAATCCAGCTAATAGCTGAGCACTACTTAAGGCCTGTGGAGCTGTGTTTCTGGGCCCTCTGCCCATCTTGGATTGCCATACCTGTGCAGGCCTTTGTGACTTGTATGTGTTCATGTTCAGACTGCCTGTAGGGGAGAGCTTTTATTTTGACCCTGTTTTCTCTTGTTTGTGTGTTGTCAGGTAGGTTATGGTTATAGGTTGTATATTTTGTTTTCTTGAGAGTTAGGTATGTTTCCTTTTTTCATATCAGAGGGGATTTGTTTGTTATGTTGGCCATGGCTCTCCCTGGAGTTAATCCTCAGTCTGAACCAGAATTTCAACATTAGCATGAAATAAACTTTTAAAATTATGATCTTAGCTCCTCCTTCACTATTTACCTTTATGTTTGTCTCTTCAAGCCCCCTAGACTAGCCAGGGGAAGTAACACTGTGGAATGTTTTCTGCTGATTAAGCAACATGAGTGAGTTACTGTGGGGAGGAAACTCTCCTCTGTGATAACATTTAAACATGCATCTCTGTTGTCCTGTTAACTGGGGGGTTATGAGTTGATATGCAAATTAGTTGGTTTGATTAGATTACAGAAAAGATGAGACGATTATATTTATTAAATACAAAGGTGTCTGATAATGTGGATAGAAGATGTAGCGGGAAATGAAAAAGCTGCTTTAGAAGAAGTGCCTAAAGAAACAGCTAAAAGTGAGATAAGAGAGAAGGAGAAGAAAGGGGAGGGAGAGAGATCTGACACAGAGCTTGGGCCGGCGCTTCTCCCCTCTCTGTATAATATGGTAAATGGCCTGCATTTGTATAGCGCTTTACTCAGTCCCTATGGACCCCAAAGTGCTTTACACTACATTCAGCCATTCATGGTGATGAAAGGCCTACATTGTAGCCACAGCTGCCCTGGGGCGCACTGACAGAGGCGAGGTATAATACACCAAATAGCACATAATTTTCCTGTTCGTCCACCCCTGTCTGTTCTTCTACTTAAGCCCCATTACAGGCTGCTCTGCAGGCCCTGGAAGCCGAAGCTGACCTGGACTCCTGCTCTCCCCTCTCCCCTCGTCGACGTGACCCTGACCAACCGCAGCAGCAGCTGGGCCCACCACAACAACCTGAAAATGCCAACGGAGCTGCAGGAGGGAGACCTCACACAGTGGAGACGGAGGGCGCTGAACCCAATTAATAGTGCCGACTGGCTTCTGTGTCTTCTGGATACTGGTGTTTTTCACTATTTTTCTTCTCAATCCACTTTGAGTTTTGAAATATTAGCTACATACATACACGACAGTATCCAGAAGACACTCTGTTTTCTAAGCCAGTCGGCACCGGTACCGTAATATACGTAAGCTAAGTGCAACAAGAATGTAGGTGTGGCTGGCTAGCTTGAACGTGACTTCGCATGTGAGGGCTCACTTGACCACAGTCTTGTAACAGACTGCTGCTCCACAGCTGTCGCATTTCACAGAGTCCTGATGGTCTCTGCTGAGACTAATATATTAAGTAATGCAGCTGCTTCACTTGGGCTACTAGCAGGTTGCTGATGTGTTGGTTTGTTTGAAATCTACCCCCTCTTCCTTCAGTTTCCTTGTCAGGAAACAACTTCCTGTTCAGCTGAAACTGCTTGGTTTTCAGTAAAGTGTGTGTGTGTGTGTCTGTCTGTGTGTGTGTGTGTGTGTGTGTGTGTGTGTGTGTGTGTGTGTGTGTGTGTGTGTGTGTGTGTGTGTGTGTGTGTGTGAGTGAGAGAGAGTGTCTGGGCACTTGTGAAGTAGTCACACTCGAACGTCAAGGAAGGTGGTAGGGAAGCAGACTATGCAGACATTTTGGGTTTCCAAGGTGAGCAATTTATTTGCAGTGAATTTAATTTAATGTATAACTTAACAAAACTTTCCCCAAATCAATTCAAAACTCAACATAACATGGCTCTGGTGACACAGCTCACCTCTCCTCTCCCTCGCTTCTGGTAGAGACTGGCTTTAAATAGGGCCATCAATTTCCCTCCAATTGCCCAGCCAGTACCACTCACTCAACTGAGGGATCTAAAACTCTACTCAGTTTATCTAAAAACACAAAACCTCAACACACTTCTAATATGCACATTTACACAACTAAATGGCAGTATTAACGAAAGGAAAAACATTCAACAAATCCCTTTAAACATTAACACAAACAAAAGGAAGCATCTCTATGGAAAAAGAAACCCCTCCACATGGTTTGACCTGATGATGTCATGTGTGACATGATCAGGACTTTAAAATGAGGAAATGCCAAGCGGGCGTTTCCCCACACCTGACACTCATGATGACTGCAAAGACAAACAGAGTAAGTATGAACAAATGACTTAATCTGTAACAAAAGTATAAAGAAACATAACTTAGTATTTGTCTTATTTTGCAGAATGTTTGATTTACCGGCAACAAAACGCTTCCACAAACAAACCTGGGATAGTGAGTGAAGCAATGTTACTTGATAAATAGCAAATCATAGCAAATACATAGAAACAGAATAAAGTGTACAATGTGCAAAAAAAAGGTAAACACATATGGGACAAATGGAGAGAATTACAACTGCTTCTCCACTTTGTCACAGCACTCCTCTGGATACTCTTACACCAGAGAAGAGCTCCTTAACTGCAGGACTACAACGCCTGTGGATTTATTTCCAATATTTGTCGCATCTGCGGCAGATTTACTGCAGACTCTGATCAGGAAAGTGAGACGCTGAAAGAGAGGGAAGCGAGCCGGCGCACTCGTGCGTTTGAGGAGACGCGGACTGAGAACGGCTCTTCCTGGGATCTTCCTTTCCAATGTACGCTCACTCGGGAATAAGACAGACGAACTGTACGCTCACTCGGGAATAAGATGGACGAGCTGGCCCTGATGAGAAGCATGAACAGAGACTTTGCCTCCTCCTGTGTCTTATGTTTTACGGAGTCGTGGCTCAGTGAGGACATCCCGGACTGCGCGCTCAAGCTGGAGGGCTTTCATCTGCTGCGCGCGGACCGGCAGGCCGCTCTCTCCGGTAAAACCAAAGGTGGAGGTGTCTGCTTCTACATCAATAGTGGCTGGTGCACAGATGTAACAGTGATTGCTCAGCACTGCTCTTCCTCTCTGGAATATCTTTTTATTCACTGCAAACCGTTTTATTCTCCGCGGGAGTTTGCTTCATTCATCCTGGCCGCTGTTTACATCCCGCCAGACGCGGATGCGCAGGCAGCTCAGTGCGCACTCGCAGAGCAGATTCTCCACATGGAGCGGACATTCCCGGACTCTCTCATCATTGCTCTTGGGGACTTTAACAAAGCCAATCTGAGCCATGAGCTTCCGAAATACAAGCAGTATATTAAATGCCCGACCAGAGAGGAGAGGACACTGGACCACTGCTACAGCACGATCAGCGGGGCCTATCGTGCGGTGTGTTGGGATTCAGAGATTCTTTTATTGCTGCCATATAATTTGCCTTATGAAGAATGTATTAATAACGTGTTTCACAGTATCATTTATCAGTAATATTTCCTACAGGGTTTATATTGCATTGAATATGTCTGTCATCACATTGACCTTTCTATTTATACACAATGCATAAATGTGCTTGGTTAAGAGTTGATGTTCCATTCTAGAAGGTTTTAAGCTTCACTGGTGAGAGTGTCCAGATGATACATGCTGAGGGGAGATGAGAACATAGCAGGTTAATTGCATGCATGCTTACAATACACATATTAATCTAGTAGCAGGCCTAAGCGTCTTCGGCTTCAGTTTGAGACTGGCTGCTAAAGTACTTTACTTAGTGATTAATGACGAGGGTCCAATTATTAGCTCTCAGAGATGCTAAGACCTGAAGTTATTACCTTAAAAGGCAAGTAATGTAGGAAGGAGAAGTTATATGTCGGTGTAAGGTTATATGTACGTGATGTACCCTTGTCTGCACGAGTTGAACTTTTGCCCGTCTGTCACCATGTATTTTTGAACTGCATTGACGTAGGTGTGATATTTTATCCTATAAAACCAAAACCCATTGTATTTTCGTCAGAGCAAAGCAATCTGTATGCTGACGGTTGGTTGTTCTCCTGTGATAATAAAACTCATCGTTTGATTGCACTTTTCCGGAGCCTCCGTCGTTTTTGTTGTCTGGTCTAAAGTTGATCGATCTCGTAACAGGTGCCCCGCGCTTCACTCTGACTTTCTGACCACGCCATGATCCACCTGATCCCCACGTACAGACAGAGGCTGAAGCTCTCCAAACCTGTCGTGAGGACTAAAAAACTGTGGAGCAACGAGGCTGTGGAGGAGCTTCGCACGTGTTTGGAGTCTACAGACTGGGACACAATGAAGGCTGCTTCTAACAGCTTGGACGAGTTTACGGACACTGTCACCTCCTATATCCACTTCTGTGAGGACAGCATTGTGCCATCACGCACCAGGGTGAGTTATAACAATGACAAACCCTGGTTTACTCCTAAACTCAAAAAGCTGTGGCTGGAAAAGAGAAAGGCGTTCAGAAGCGGAGACAGGGACTGCTACAGAGAGGCCAAGTACAGGTTCACTAAAGAAGTGGACATTGCTAAACATCAGCACTCTGAGAAGATGCAGCAGCAGATCTCAGAGAATGACTCGGCCTCTGTGTGGAAAGGTTTTAGGAATATCACCAACTACAAGCCTAAAACCCCCCACTCCACTGATGACTTGCTCTTAGCCAACACCCTCAACGACTTTTACTGCCGTTTTGACGAGCCATCAGGCAGCCTTCACACCTCCAACGACCCCAACAATAGAGACACTTTGGACACTCATTCCCCCACCTCTCCCCCCTCCATAGAGCCATCACCACCTTCAAACTGTTCACCTGCAACACCCGCCTCCTCACCCCACACAAAGGAGGATTTCACACCACCTCCTCCCACCACAACTCTTCATATTCATGAAGCAGATGTGAGGAAGCAGTTTAGGAGTCTGAATGCTCGAAAAGCTCCCGGCCCAGACGGTGTGTCTCCTGCCACCCTCAGACACTGTGCAAACGAGCTGGCCCCAGTGTTTTCTGGCATCTTCAACTCCTCACTGCAGGCATGTCATGTGCCTGCCTGCTTCAAGTCCTCCACCATAATCCCTGTCCCCAAGAAACCTAGGATCACTGGACTAAATGACTACAGACCCGTGGCTCTGACATCTGTGGTCATGAAGTCATTTGAGCGCCTGGTTCTCTCCCATCTCAGGACCCTCACCGCCCCCCTCCTGGACCCCCTGCAGTTTGCATACAGAGCCAACAGGTCTGTAGACGACGCCATCAACATGGCCCTACACTTCATCCTGCAGCATCTGGACTCCCCAGGAACCTACGCCAGGATCCTGTTTGTGGACTTCAGCTCTGCCTTCAACACCATCCTTCCAGACCATCTCCGAGGCAAGCTTTCCCAGATGAATGTGCCTGATCCCATCTGCCGGTGGATCACTGACTTCCTGACGGACAGGAAGCAGCATGTGAGGCTGGGAAAGAATGTCTCGGACTCCCGGACCATCAGCACCGGCTCCCCTCAGGGCTGTGTTCTTTCTCCTCTGCTCTTCTCCCTGTACACCAACTGCTGCACCTCCACCCACCAGTCTGTCAAGCTAATCAAGTTCGCAGATGACACCACCGTCATTGGGCTCATCTCGGACGGGGACGAGTCTGCCTACAGGAGGGAGGTTGAACGTCTGGTGTCCTGGTGCAGCCACAACAACCTGGTGCTGAATGCCCAGAAGACAGTGGAGATTATTGTGGACTTCAGGAAGCACACAGCCCCACTCCCCCCCATCATCCTGACTGACACCCCCATCACCTCTGTGGACTCATTCCGCTTCCTGGGTACCACCATCACCCAGGACCTGAAGTGGGAGCCCACCATCACCTCCGTCATCAAGAAAGCCCAGCAGAGGATGTACTTCCTGAGGCAGCTGAAGAAATTCAACCTGCCAACACGGACGATGATGCAGTTCTACACTGCAATCATCGAGTCCATCCTCACCTCCTCCATCACCGTGTGGTACGCTGGAGCCACTATCAGGGACAAACAGAGACTGCAGCGTGTTGTGCGCTCTGCTGAGAAGGTGATTGGCTGCAGACTCCCATCTCTGCAGGACCTGTACACCTCCAGGACACTGCGGCGTGCAGCTCGGATCTCAGCTGACCCTTCTCACCCTGGACACAGTCTGTTTGACCTGCTCCCCTCAGGCAGGAGGCTCCGGTCCATTCGCACCAGAACCTCTCGCCATAAGAACAGTTTCTTCCCCTCTGCTGTTGGACACATGAACAATAACCATATGACTGTCCCCGCCACTAACACATGACCCTACACTGTGTTCACTGCATCATTTCATGTTTGGCACCGATCACCACCTGCACTCATGTATATATCTTTCTACCTAGCACTCATAAGTCTTATTCTCATGTATATATCTCATGTATATCTCATGCACATATCTTTCTTTCGTTTTACATAGCACTTTAATTCTTATTGTTTGCACTGAAGCACTGCAGCAATTTCCTAATGTTGTAAACCTCAACATCTGGCAATAAACCCCATTCTGATTCTGATTCTGATTTAAAATTGAGAGGTGGGCAACGAAGCCAGGGGTGAGGTGTACACCCTGATGGTAACTTGGACTCCATGTATCGTGCCCACCCCCAAGATCCTATATGTATGTGTAATGAGGGTGTGAGTAATGTGAGTGTCTAAGTTGTGGGATAAAATTGAGGCAGAGGCAGCCAGAAGGGGACGGGGGGGGGGGGGAGCCTCCTCTGCACCCTGGTGACATACCCCTACTCCAAGGCCCTGCATGTGTGGGTGGTTGTAATTGTTAGATTATAATATTATTTTATGCCATGTTATACCCCTAATTAAAGATTGTGAATTATTATGTAGTTTTAGTTTGCATTATTCTCCTGAATTAGAAGAAGCTGATAACTATTGCATTAGTTAAACTGATTTGCATTACATTAGACTGCTGATCTATTGTGGATGAATGATATTGTTTTATGATGTTATAAGAAATACTGTTTGCAGAAAGTCATCGCCTTATTTGTCTGATTAGAACAGAACATGCTGGAGTTTTCTGCCCCATCTCAGCAGGAGCAGATAAACAGGGAGCCAAGGTCGTAGCTTAGACGCTGTGTGAGAGAAAGCATGTGAATGTTTAGGCTTTTTATGATAAGGTGGGGGCACCAGAGGCTATAAGATTTTGATCAATGCTCCACCATTTTGAGATCTGAGGCTGTCTGCATACAGTGTCCATCTCCCACGCGTGTGATCATTAAAATCATCGTTTGACTCAACCCGACCGGACCAGTGTTGTTATTGTGGTTTTTCTCTTGTCTCCATCCCCAATATTTGAACTCGTAACATGGTGGAGCGGGAAGAGGGAGGCAGCTGGAGATGGGGAGGGAAGGAATGCAGAGAGTTTTAAAAAAAGTCATAGAGAGTCAACAAGAAACACCCACTGCACATGAGACGACAATATTTCTGGAAACCAGAAAAATCTGATGAAGACAAACCACATCCAACATTTTTGGATTCTGATTATTGTGCAGACTCTACTGTGTAGAAACAGATACTTGTGTTTATAATTTAATGTTCATCTGACTGCAGCCAGTAAGCAGTCTTGGTGTGGCTGTATTAAATATAGGCAATCCAGACTTCTTACTCTGTTTGGAACAAACCTTTTTATACTGCAAATATTCACATGAGCTTCTGTTTCCAGTCTACAGATCCAGCCACACTTTCTGTCTTCACTTGTGCATGAAGAAGGATGAGCAGGAAGCAGGTGTGCTGATGGAGGACGGGTCAGGTGATTGGAAACAGTGGGAACACACTGAGGCCACCTACAGGGCAGATGGGGAACAGCAGGGATCTGAAATCAAATGCAATCACTGAATGTTTCTTCAAAGCTCATTTCAACCTGTTGAAGTCATGAATGAAAGTGCAGACTGAGAGTGGATCACATGATGTTTAAGGTGAGTCATGTGACATGTTCAGTATTGTCACACATGTCTAGATTGTTCCTGATATCATAGCTGCTCAAACACTGATGATTATATTTGAATAATTATTCCTGATGGCAGCAAAGTTTGAATGGAGCTCTCTGTCTGTGCTGATTTGTCGTCCTCTGGAGGTCAAAGCACAAACTGCATGATGTCACTGTAACCACCACAGTGACAGGAAGTGGTTTTAAATGATGAAACATGTCAGTGATGCTGGTAGTGTGTTCATCACAGACGCTCAGGAATCAAAGTGAAAGCAGAGAAACTGGAATGAATCAGGTGTTGTAGAAGATGGAGAAACAGGGTGGAGAGAGGATGCTGCTCCTTCTTTGAGATCAAACATGTCGTGTTGTTCACGTGCTGTCAGCGTGACGCAAAGAAACCATGGAAACAAAGTGTGAGTGAGATCAGTCCAAAGTAACAGAGTGAAGAGCAGCAGATGAAGCACAGAGGACACAAAAGAAAGGGAAGAAGGAGACAGGGTCCATCTGTGTCCTTTCAAACAAACAAGCATCAACGTCCAGGACTGAAACATGAATCCACATATTTATACACATATTTATTTAATGAGAATAAAACAAGAATATTTATAATACATCAGTAATAACCAGACCTGTGATCCTCAGGTGGATCCTGCAGGGTCTGGTTCAGGAAAAGAAGTCAGAGGTAAAGTCCACAAACAGCATTCTCACGTACGTGTTTCCTACTGTCCAGATGTGTGAGGGTTGTGTGAAGAGCTGTAATTATGGCGTCCTCTGTCCACCTGTTTGCCTTCAGATGTATGAGGGTACAGCAGATGTGTGGCCCTCCAAATCTCCATCTCATTTATTTCCCTTTCCTTGTACAACTGTTAGTTCACGCTGGTTTAAATGAGTCCTAAACTTCATTGTATGTGACATTAAACATCTTAAATGTAACTTTCTGTAGCAAAGAAAGCTGCAGGAGCCCACACACATCTTCACACACATCAGGAGCAGCTGCTCCATCACAAACACCACAGAAGAAGAACAACACTAGATCAGATTTACTGTAACCGGCTGTTTTTATCTGGATTTATCTGACAGGGACAGAGTTCAAGTTCATGGACATCAGGATAAAAACAGAAGATGGAAACCTGCCAGATTTGAGCTGCTCATGTGTCGTCCCTGGGCAGGTCACATGACTCCATCCAACATACAAAGACACACAGACACACAAGAAAAGCCAGACAAACAAAGACAAATCCAAACAATCCATCATACTGAGTTAAAGTGATCACAGGTCTGCTTTGTTGGAGCCTTCAAAGTGTCACATGTGGACTGCTCCTTTATTACTACCACTGGAGGCCACCCCTCTCTGGTTTTGACATAACTCCCACTTATGTCAAAACTCCTTGAGAAGGCAGTAGCTGTCCACCTTATGGCATACTTGGAGAAATATAACATCCATGACTGCTTTCAATCTGGGTTCCGTAAATTGCATTCCACTTCCACTACTGAAAGTTACTAATGATGTCAGCAAACTCCGGAGAATACACAGTCCTAGTCTTGTTAGACCTTACCTCAGCCTTTGATACAGTCAACCATACCATCCTGATAAACAGACTGAGAGACCTGGTTGGGATGTCTGGCTCTGTTCTAGACTGGTTTTCATCTTATATATCTGAAAGGAGTTTTAGTGTGTCTGCAAACCAGATCACGTCGGAACCTACAGAGTTGTTGTGTGGAGTTCCTCAGGGCTCTGTGCTGGGACCTATTCTGTTTTTAATATACATTCTTCCTTTAAGTCAGATAATACATCAGTTTCCTGAAGTATCGTATCATCTTTTTGCAGACAATGGTAAATGGTAAATGGCCTGTATTTATATAGCGCTTTACTAGTCCCTAAGGACCCCAAAGCGCTTTACATATCCAGTCATCCACACATTCACACACACATTCACACACTGGTGATGGCAGCTACATTGTAGCCACAGCCACCCTGGGGCGCACTGACAGAGGCGAGGCTGCCGGACACTGGCACCACTGGGCCCTCTGACCACCACCAGTAGGCAACGGGTGAAGTGTCTTGCCCAAGGACACAATGACCGAGACTGTCCAAGCCGGGGCTCGAACCGGCAACCTTCCGATTACAAGGCGAACTCCCAACTCTTGAGCCACGATCGCCCCACTGACAATATTCAGCTATATTATTCGTTTAAGCCTGTTGAAGCTCATAAGCTCTTCAATCTGATTGACTGTTTAACCAACATTAAACAGTGGTTGAATAATAACTGCTTACAGCTAAACCCGGCCAAAACAGAAACTGTCACGGTTCTGGGTCAGTTTCGACCCAGTATTTTGAGTTTTGATTGATTAGTTTATTTTTGAATGTTTGTTGTGGTTTTGGGCGCTATGAGTATTATTATTATTAGAATTCTATGTTTCTGTTTATTCATATTTAAGGATTTGTTCTCGGTTGTATCTCACATTTAGTTTAGTTCAGGTTCCATGTGTCATTCTGTCTGTCTCAGTGTCAGGTCTGCGTCTTGGTGTAGTGTTCTCGTTTCCTGTTTTATTGTGAAGGTCTGTGTCTCATGTGAGTGTGTTCAGTTTTACCTCTGTCTCGTCTTGTTGATTATTCCCAGCTGTGTCCACCACCTGTGTGTAATTCCCCTGTGTTTCTCTGTGTGTATTTAAGTCGTGTCCTCTGTCATTGTAGTTGTTGGTCCGTCTGTGTATTCCACCCTGCGTCATCTGTGTGTTTCCCTGCTGTCAATCTGTTTCTGCTCGCTTTCATTCATTAATGTTCAGGTTCGTGTTCTGTAGTCAGTTTGTTCCCAGTCTAGTTTAGTCCTTGTTCGGTTTGCCTTTTGTCCATTTTTATTTTGTGTTTAATAAACCACCATGACACCTTTACAAGTGCCTGCGTTTGGATCCTCTTTTATTTTCCACACGGCTCATCTCACTCGCCGTTACAGTACGGACCAGCCAGATATGGATCCAGCGGCATTCACTCCACCCACGGAGCTTCGGGACCTCATAACGAACTCTGCTTCAAAATTAATCAACCTGTGGCTAGAGCATGAGGGAGAAGCATTTCTCTACCTTCTGGAAGCCAGGCTACAACAGCTTATTTCCGATTATCCCTGGCTATTGGTCTCACTGCACCCTCTGGTACAAAACTTCATTCTCCACGAACTCCACCTTCACCCCCCCGCGGCTACCGCTCGGCCGCTCGTCTCAGTGGAGCACGTGCCGTTCGAACTGTCGAATAAGGTGTTACCCGGCCCGTCGGATCCAAGGAGGAAGCGACGTTCGTGGCACCGGCGCGGCACCCCGCAGCCGGACTTAAGGATGTCAAAACAGCCGGCTGTGGTGGGTGAAACAGACACTCTTTCTGTTCCTTCTGACCCAGATACAGTAAGCTTTTCAGGGCCGAGTACAATAACCTCAGTTTTATCTGAATTAAGAAGCAGAAAGTTAGCGGCCATCCAGGTCTTTATGTCTGTAAGACATTCCTGCAGTTTAACTCATTGGTGTGTGTTATCTGGCTTCATGGACAGATAGAGCTGGGTGTCATCTGCATAGCAGTGTAAATGTATGCTATGTCTTCTAATGATACTGCCTAAGGGAAGCATGTATAATGTAAACAGAATTGGTCCTAGCACTGAACCCTGTGGAACTCCATAATTAACCTCAGTGTGTGAAGAGGACTCTCCATTTACATGCACAAACTGGAGTCTATTAGATAGATATGATACAAAGCACTGCAGCGCAGTACCTGTAATACCTACAGCATGTTCTAATCACTCTAATAGGATATTATGGTCGACAGTATCGAACGCTGCACTGAGGTCTAGCAGGGCAAGCACAGAGATGAGTCCACTGTCAGAGGCCATAAGAAGATCATTTGTAACCTTCACTAAAGCTGTTTCTGTGCTGTGATGAGCTCTGAAACCTGACTGAAACTCTTCAAATAAACCATTCCTTTGCAGATGATCTGTTAGCTGTTTGACAACTACTCTTTCAAGGATTTTTGATATGAAAGGAAGGTTGGAGATTGGCCTATAATTAGCTAAGACTGCTGGGTCTAGAGATGCTTTTTGAGTAAAGGTTTAACTACAGCCAGCTTGAAGGCCTGTGGTACATAGCCGATCATTAGAGATAGGTTGATCATATTTAAGATCGAAGAATTAATTAATGGCAGGACTTCTTTGAGTAGTTTTGTAGGAATGGGGTCTAAAAGACACGTTGATGGTTTGGAGGAAGTAATTATTTGTCATGGTCCTGGGCCATGTTGGCCCAGTATTCTTAGTTTTTGTGTTTTGTATTTTGTTCCCTATTTATGCCTTGGTTCCTAGGTTATTTAGTTAAGATGTTCCTTATTTGGTTACCTCCTGTGTGCCCCTGTGTATCTGTGAGCCCTCGTCTCTCCTTGTGTTTTATTCCATGTTTTCCCCAGCCCGCTATCTCTGTGTTCTCCCCGTGCTCTCTCTCCTCCTGTCTGAACCTCCGTGTACTTCCTGTTTTACTTTGACAGTCTTTCGTCAGTATGCGTCATGTTGTGTTCACTCCTGCCCTGTCTCGTTATGGATATCTGTGTCAGCTGTGTTACCCGTGTGTTCCCACTTCCCTCGTTAACCCTCTGTGTATTTATGTCTGCGTCTCCCTCAGTTCGGTGTTGCGTTCTCCCTCATCCATGGCCGTGTGTTTCTCTGTGTGTTACGTTTTAGTTTCCCAGTTTAATTTGTATGGTTCTGCTCTCCAGCAATAAAGCTGTGAATTTTGAGTTCATTCCTGCCTCTGTGAGTTTGAGATTGGGTCCTCATCCAGCCTGCACACAGCCGAATCATGACATTATTGAAGTTAACTCAGAAAGATCAATTGGAGAAAAAGAGTCTAACTTAACATCAATGGTACTAAGAGTAGCTGTAGATAATATTACATCTGTGGGATGATTACTGGTAATTTTTTCTCTAATGATAAAAATTTTATTTGTGAAGTTCATGAAGTCATTACTAGTTAACGTTAAAGGGATGGTTGGCTCAAAAGAGCTCTGACTTTTTGTCAGCCTGGCTACAGTGCTGAAGAGAAACCTGGGGTTGTTCTTATTTTCTTCAATCAGTGATGAGTAGTAAGATGTTCTGGCTTTGCGGAGGGCTTTCTTATAAAGCAGCAAACTATTTCTCCAGGCTAAATGATGATCCTCTAGATTTGTGACATGCCATTTCCTCTCCAGATTACGAGTCATCTGCTTTAGGGTACGTGTTTGAGAATTATACCACGGAGTCAGGTACTTCTGATTTGAGACCTTAGTTTTCACAGGAGCTACAGTATCCAGAGTCGTACGTAGTGAGGAGGTGAAATTATTAACATCGACCTCTGTTGGGGTAGCGTTCAGATAGCTGCTCTGCTCTGTGTTGGTACAGGGCATTGGAGATGATAACAGTGGGTGGATTATATTCTTAAACTTAGTTACAGCACTTTCAGAAAGACATCTACTTTGATAAAGTCTACTCTTCACCGCTGTGTAATCAATTATTGTAAATGTAAATGTTATCAGGAAATGATCAGACAGGAGAGGGTTTTCAGGAAACACTGTTAAATGTTCAGGTTCGATGCCATATGTTAAAACAAGATCTAGAGTGTGATTAAAGTGGTGGGTGGGTTCTTTTACATTTTGAGAGAAGCCAATGAGTCTAATAACAGATTACATGCCATGTTGAGGCTGTCATTTTTAGCATCTACATGGATGTTAAAATCACCCACAATAATTATTTTATCTGAGCTCAGAACTAAATTAGATATAAAGTCTGAGAAATCAGACAGAAACTCTGTGTAAGGCCCAGGTGGACGATAGATGATAACAAGTAAGACTGGTTTCTGAGTTTCACAGCTGGGATGGACGTGGCTAAGCATCAGGCTTTCAAATGAATTAAAAGTCTGTCTTGGTCTTTCATTAATTAATAGGCTGGTGTGAAAAATTGCTGCCACACCTCCCCCTCGGCCTGTGCTTCGAGATTTCTGGTAGTTAGAATGACTCGGGGGTGTTGATTCATTTAAACTAACATAATCATCCTGCTGCAACCAGGTTTCTGTAAGGCAGAGTAAATCAATTTGTTGATCAATTATTAAGTCATGTACTAACAGAGACTTGGAGGAGAGAGACCTAATATTTAATAATCCACATTTCACTGTTTTACTCTTTGGTTCAGATGTGGATACTGTATTGTTCTTTCTTTGTGATTGTTTATGTTTAAGTTGTTTGTTGCTGGTTTTTAGTTTGTTTTTTGTCTGTGTGGGAGCTGACACAGTCTCTATGGAGATGGGTTTTTGGGGGGGTAGCAGGAGGAGAGAAGCTGCAGAGAGGCGTGTAAGACTGCAACTCTGCTTCCTGGTCCCAACTCTGGATAGTCATATTTTGGGGGGTTTAATAAATTTGTCCATATTTCTAGAAATGAGAGCTGCTCCATCCAATGTGGGATGGATGCCGTCTCTCCTAACAAGACCAGGTTTCCTCCAGAAGGTTTGCCAATTATCTATGAAGCCCACATCGTTTCTGGGACACCACTCAGACAGCCAGCAATTTAAGGAGAACATGCGGCTAAACATGTCACTCCTGGTCTGATTGGGGAGGGGACCAGAGAAAACTACAGAGTCCGACATTGTTTTGGCAAAGTTGCACACCGATTCAATATTGATTTTAGTGACCTCCGATTGGCGTAACCGGGTGTCATTACTGCCGACGTGAATTATGATTTTACTGAATTTACATTTACCCTTAGCCAGCCAGCAGTTTTAAATTTCCTTCAATGTCGCCTACTCTTGCAACTGGAAGACAATTGACTATGGTTGCCGGTGTCTCTAGCTTCACATGTCTGAGAACAGAATCACCAATTACCAGAGTTTGACCCCCGGCGGGTGCGTCGCCGAGTGGGGAAAAACGGTTAGACACATGAACGGGTTGGTGGTGTACCTGGGGCTTCTGTGTAGGACTATGCTTCCTCCTCACCGTCACCCAGCCGCCCTCTTTCCCCAGCTGCTTGGGGTCTGCCGGGGAACAGTTAGCGGGGCCTACGCTATCTTCGGCTGCACCAGCTACAGGGGCCTGGCTAGCTATGGGTGAATGAAGGGTGCGAAGCCGAGTCTCCAATTCAGTAATCCTGGCCTCCAGCGCTGCAAATATGCTACATTTGTTACAGATATCATTACTGCTAAAGGAGGCCGAGGAGTAGCTAAACATCTGACACAATGAGCAAGAAAGTGCAGAAGGGACAGGTGAAGTAGCCATGGTGCTAACGAGTCGGCTACGAGCTAGGCTAAGCTAGCGAAACAGTACAGAGAAAGTGAGTGAATAGTTTGGCTATAAATTAGGTAGTGAGTACACAGAAAGTGTGCTTCGGATGAAGCACGTGAAGATTATACTATGAAAAAGAATGTATTTAACAGTTGTTAATTAAATTGCTAAGCAAATAAGCTACTCAGAAACACCACTGTGTTTGAGCAGGAACAGGAAGTGATACTCTACCGCAGAGTGAGCGAACACCTCCACTCGTAACCTGAGGTCAGCAAACCAAAACCTTTTAGTGGTCCCCCACACTCGCTTTAAAACCCGAGGGGACCGATCTTTCCAAGCTGTTGCACCCAGATTGTGGAATGCACTTCCCCTATTTCTACGGGGTTTGGACTCAGTGGAGAAAAGCAGCTAAAGTCATTTTTATTTCAAAAAGCTTTTAATTAGACCAGGGTTTTTGTGATGTATTTTATGACTGTATTATGTTTTTACCTTGTCAAGCACTTTGTGACATATGTCTGTGAAAGGTGCTATATAAATAAAGTTTACTTACTTACTTACTCTCTGGTCATGTGATCATGTGGTCTTCCTCAGAGGATCCACCTGTGCCTCCTCTCCTCCACCTGTTACAGTGAGGGAACGTCCTCCATGATGGAGGAGCTGCTGGAAAGTGCTGAGAGTTTCCTCCAGAGTGAGACCTCTGACACAGTTCAGAGGGTCTACGGCAGCAGAGACCTTCATGAGACTAAAAGTCTCAAACACACAACAACATCACACTGACTCCAGTCTGACATCACTGATCAATAATCAAACAGATCAAACTGATTGATAAGCTATCACAACCACAACAACTGTGAAAATAGTTGGATGGATGTTGCTGCTCAGTCACAGCTGCCTGGTCAATGTTTTTCATTAGCAATTTAGCAAAGTTGATGATGGTGATGAGTGTCTGTGTGAGTGAAAGACAGAGAGGGAGAAGACAGTGTTATAACCAGAGATGGGCAGTAACGCGTTACTGTAATCTGATTACTTTTTTCAAGTAACGAGTAAAGTAAGGGATTAGTACTGCAAAAACGGTAATTAGATTACCGTTACTCTCCCGTAGGAACGCTGCGTTACTGCGTTACTAAAACCGTGATTTGTTTGCGAGAATGTCTCATGACAGTGACGTAAGCGAGTGCGCCGTTAGTGACAACAGCTGTGTGCAGATCAACAATGGATCATATATAGAGTGCAGAGAGAGTATGAGCGTGCAGCGTTTAAAGCGTGGAAGCACTGACCTTACTTTGAGTTTGATTCCATAAAAAGTGACAAAAACATTAGCGTCCGCTGTGCGTGGGAAGAAAACTTCTTTTTACAGCGAAAAAAAACCCCTAAACTTCCAAACAAGCACCGAGTAGCTACGACGTAATGGGAAACTCACAGAGAAACTCGCGGATTCTTCCACTGACCGCGGCACACCTGCACCAGGGTAAACCTCCGCCTACTCAACTCCTGCTTTACAGGTGAAAATAGAGCAACAGGACCGCTGAGTCTTTGACTTTATTTATTTTCTGCTGTGTTTTCCTTGCATCTATTTGAAAGAGTGAGTGTAAACACACAAAATATTTTATTTTATGAGCTGGAATGTGCAGAAAATAGGTTTCAATGTTAAACTAATTTCTTCCAGTCAGAGAATGTTGCATATAATTAAATTTTTGCTTGATGTTAAAAGTTAAAAGATTAAAACTAATAAAACAAGTTAAAAAGAGACTTTTCCATCTGATTACATTTTGTATGATGGATTATGCAGAAAAAGTAGAATTGGGCTGAAAGATCTATCGCTTTATCACCTCTTCAGGTTGTAAATCGTGTTTTTAAAAAGTAACTAAGTAATTAATTACTTTTGAAAATAAGTAATCAGTATAGTAATGGGATTACTTTTGGAGGGAAGTGATCAGTAATTAGTTACTGATTACTTTTTTCAAGTAACTTGACCAACACTGGTTATAACCTTCATGTTATGGACGCACAGTGTGAGCACTCAGGTCGCATCAGAGCATCGGGCCGTATAGTGTGAGAACCTGCATCGTGACCTACAAACTTCTCATCTATGAATTTCTAACGAGATTCAGTCGTACAGTTTGAGACAGCTCAGACCTGCTCTGCACAATAACAATGTTTTATTTATGTAGTGATATTTGTTATATGCTGTTACATAAGTACAGGTATCTTTGTGAAATACAGGTATATTAATAAAGAAAAAGCAATAAATCAAAGGGTTTTTTTTATAAATGAGAATTTATATTTTTTAATAACTGGATAAAATATGAAAGTATACTTGATATTCCCTCATGTCCAAAACAACAACAACATGGTGTACATCTGAACATGTAGCATAAAGCAGTATCAGGGGGGGAAAAGCAATCTACACAGCTGCCTGATGCTTCTTTACATGTTTCACTTATACCAGAGGGAGGGTCTCCCAATGTTTTTGCTAGCTGATGTTGTTTGACCAAGTTTCTACCTCTGTGATTCTTTGGTTCCTCCATCCTCTCTCCTCATCTCCTCCAGTTTCTGGACCTTGTCTGTGTCTCCTTCCTCCTTCATCTTCTTAATCAGGAAGTCCAAGTGGACAACAGTGGATGCTGAATCAGCTTTCAGAGCGATTTCCTGCAGTCTGACAGCATGCTGGTAGGAGTCACTTAGCCACTTTTCCTTTTCTGCTGTCAACACTTTCATTTCCTTTTCAAGATTTTCCAAAAGACTCAATATTTTCTCAATTTCCATTTTATTTCTGTGATTCGTCTGCTTCAGAGCTTCTCGGATCTGTCTGATTTCTGTCTGTTTCAGTTCAGCCAGCTTGATTCTGTCTTTCAGGTTTTGGATGCAGGCTTTCAGTCTTATTCGTTCATTTAACACTTCGGCTGTTTTCACCAGTTTTTGAGGATTCGATTTTCCCAACAAGTCTGTCAAATGATCCATGTTTGTCTGTGTAAGTTCCCATGAATTTCTAAAATTTGTGTTTTCCTCCATTTGCTCTTCATGCTGGCAGTTATTAAACAGGAAGTAAACAGGCTGACTGTCCTCATTTTTGGCACATTTAATGTTTGCAGCTTCAAGAACTTGAAGAGGGTTTTTAGGCCTGCTTCCATCTGAGTGTGTGATCAGAGCTATGATGTTTTGCTCCAAGTTCTTTCCAAACAGAGACATCACTGAATCAAAGACGTACAGCAGCCGCTCACTCAGTCGATTATCACTCGCCTTCATCACCAGACCCACTGCATGAACTTCATGGACTCCATCATCTGATTGAAACAGGTCCAGTAATCTGTAACTGATGGTGTCATCATGTTCGATCCCTCTGGTGTCTCCATATCCAGGAGTATTGATGATGGTCAGAGAGTAGGGCAGAGTTTCATCTTCAAAACCAAAGATCTCGTACACCATCACATCTGATGTCTGACTTCTTCTCTCCTCCTCTGTGATCTGAAACCAGACTTCATCCTCCCACTTCACTCCCATGGTGTAGTTGAGCAGAGCGTTGATCAGAGTGGATTTTCCTGCTCCTGTTTCTCCCACCAGTAAGATGGTTCTGTTCGGCTTGTTTGGATTTTTTTCTCCAACAGTCATTCTTGTCAGAGTTCCAAACTCCTCTTTCTTCAGTCTCAGCTGGTAGACAGCAGGAGGTCCTGACCTGATGAGAAAACTGTGTGAGATGATGTCTTCATGTGGTGATGAGATCAAACTGATCCTGCACAGAAAAGCATAGAAAGTCTTCGGTACACATGAAAACATTATAAACAGGTTCCTACTGTTTAACATTGAAAACTGAGCTGATGCTTTTCTGCTCAGAATCTAAGGTCACATAAAATTAAACCTTTTCTTTTAGTCCAAATAGATTGTTTTTTTGTTTTTTTTTTGTCTGCTCTACCAAAGCATTAGTGGTCACACTGCTACTTTTTAATTATACTTTTATTTTCCCTCAACCTTTGATTGGGTTGGCATGACATCATCTGGGTGAGCCACAGCTGTTGCTGCCCTGGATTCATACAGTTTTAATTTCATTTTTAGTTTTTATTGTAAGTATTAGAATATTGGGGTGATTTTCTATGCAGATTTAAACATCTGGCATCAAAGTAGAGAAAGTGAAACTTTATATTTATTTTATTTTATTTTTATTTACCACATTTTCTATACTATAAGGAGCAGTTAAAGTCCTTTAATTTCTCAAAAATCATCAGTGCGCCTTTTAATCCAGTGTGTCTTATGTATTAATTCTGGTTGTGTTTACTGACCTTGAACCAATTTTATGTGGTACATGGCCCTCAAAAATCTGTCAAAAAATGTTTAAGTACCACTTTGGTAAGGTACAAAGCCACACTGCTTGATGGATTGTTGGAGCGTTACGGCTACCGTAGTCAGGAGCGTCGCGGAGTAATCTGGGTCCTAAACTCCGTCTCTTCAGGTCCGAAAGTCAAACAAACAATGCGGCATCACTGAGAATTAAAACTGTCTAAATTCTTTCATCTTTAATAAAATCATCAGCGTTGCTGCTTTACCAGGTGTAACAAATAAGTTTAACATCCAGGCATCCAAAACAGAATTTATTAAAGTTAACGGAGTTAAGAGCTAGCAAGAAGTTAGCTCGCTAGTTTCCACCTAAACATGATATATGATGTTCTGACTGAGAGATTTCTGAAAACATTAAAACATAAAGCTCTGCTATTGTGACAGGTTGAAAGACTACTGAAAGTAAAAGGGTTATACAGTTAATACTAATTCATCTTAGTTGATAAAAATAATGTAAATACAGTAAAGAAATTGTTGACAAGTTATTATTTTTCATGTTACACCAATGGTTCTCATTTTATTCAAGAGAGATGCCATCTGCACATCACTGATCGACTAGTAAGCCTTTTCTGGGATTGATTGGTAGTGTCTCCATTCTCCACAAGGGGGCTTTCGTGCGCTTTCCTCATTGCAATAAACAACTGCATGAGTGAAGCAAGTCAAAATGATGAAAAATCTCACGATTCTTTTCCCCCTGTTTTCAGGTAAAAGTGTTTAAAAGTTGATATATTTACAATCTGCACATTGTTAATATGTGCAGGTAATAGGTAGCCCTTCATTGTTTTGTAAGCTATAGATGCATTACATTACAGTTGTTTTGTGCACATAGATACAAAACAACCTCAGTTGTTTGAGCCCCAGTTTTATACTATATAATGTCCATTAAGCTAACGGCAGGAGAGGTAGAGTATCACTTCCTGTTCCTGTTCTAACACACAGTAGCTTATCTGCAGAGCAGTTTAACTAAAAACTTTTAGATAAGTCTGTGAAGGTTCTCAGTCATCCAGGTCATCATAGTCAAAGGAGTTTGCAAAGAAAAGCGTCTGGACTTCTTTAAGTTGCTTGAAGACGTTTCACCTCTCATCCGAGAAGCTTCTTCAGTTCTAAGGTCAAATGGTGAAGAGTCCCAGATTTAGAGAGTTTTCTGTTTCTGAGTAGCTTATCTGCTTAGCAATTTAATTAACAACTTTTAAATACATTCTTCCTTCATAGTATAACCTAAGCATGTTTCATCCGAAGCACACTTTCTGTGTACTCACTACCTAATTTTTAGCCAAAGTATTCACTCACTGTGTCTGTACTCTTTGCTAGCTTAGCTTAGCTCGTAGCCGACTCGTTAGCACCATGGCTACTTTACCTGTCCCTCCTGCACTTTCCTGCTCATTGTGTCAGATGTTTAGTTACTCCTCAGCCTCCTTTAGCAGTAATGATACCTGTAACAAATGTAGCATATTTGCAGCTCTGGAGGCCAGGATTACTGAATTGGAGACTCGGCTTCGCACCCTTCATTCACTCGTAGCTAGCCAGGTCACTGTAGCTGGTGCAGCCGAAGAAAACGTAGGCCCCGCTAGCTGTTCCCAAGCAGCAGGGGAAAGAGGGCAGCTGGGTGACCGTGAGGAGGAAGCATAGTCTTTTTTTTTTTTTTTTTTTTTTTACCAGTGCAGAAGTTTTGGCCCAGTGCAGAAGTTTTGGCACGAGATATGTGAAGACTTATCAAAGTGTCTGAAATGTAACATTCCAACTTCCCCCTTAGTGTGTTTGTTGGGCAGCTTAGATAATGTCACTTCAGAAAAGAATATCGCCCATATGGTTTTCACTGCCCTATGCATAGCCAAGAAAACTGTCCTCATGAACTGGAAAAATAAAAACAATCTTAATTCTAACCAATATAGAAATTATCTATTAGACTACATTAGTTTTGATACAGCCTCGGCCACCACATCAGATCAATTGCTCTGGGCTCCTTTGATCGGCTCCATCACCTAGTGGGGGTGGGGGGTCATAGTTTGGTCCCGCCTTCAATGTTGTGATTGGTGTGGGGGTAGGGACAGGCTTAGGGCGTCGGGGGATTCCCCGGAGGCATCTTCCTTGGGGGGCTCAACCCAGGGTAGCGGTCATGTCCGGTTGGGGGCTCTTTTCTGACCATTTCCTCGTGGCTGCGTGCAGCGGGGCTAGGGGAGGGTCTGTGGTGATGGACGTGGGTTACTGACCTGGTGGCCTGTCTGCCCCTGGGTGGGTCCGGGATGGGCGTGAGGGTCTGGGGGCGCTCCATCTCTGGGCCGGGGCCCTGGCTGGGCCTCGGGGCCTTGGGTCCTGGTTTGTGTGTTGCCGGGGTTGTGGGCGGGTGGGTGCATGGGAGCCCATCCCTGGCGCAGGGTGCCGCCGGTGTGTCGAATCACCTGTGGGGCTCTTCAACCGATGGGGGAGATTGTTACACCTTGCAGGAGCTTTCCTCCCCTCAGGAACTCTCTGCAGGAGGGGGAGATACAGGAGAGGTGGAGGAAGATCTCAGCCTGGGCGTCTATTGTCTCATGTAGTCTGGAAGACGAGTGGATGGTGGGGTGGGTGCAGTTTTCTCTGTGGTGGGGTTGGGTGGACTGTCCCGGGCTCTGTGGGGCCGGGGGGCGCTGCCGCGCTGGGCCCCGGTCTGGATGGGCCTGGGCCCCCTTTTCCCTGGCAGGTCGCGGAGTGTGGGAGTGCCTACTGGGGTCAGCGGGGGAGCTGGCCCCAGGGAGGGGTCACTGCCCCTCCCTTCCTTTCCTCCCCATCTCCAGCTGCCTCCCTCCTCCCGCTCCACCACAACCACCCACACATGCAGGGCCTTGGAGTAGGGGTATGTCACCAGGATGCAGAGGAGGCTCCCCCCCCCCCCCCCCTCTGTCCCCTTCTGGCTGCCTCTGCCTCAATTTTATCCCACAACTCAGACATTCACATTACTCACACCCTCATTACACATACATATAGGATCTTGGGGGTGGGCACAATACACGGAGTCCAAGTTACCATCAGGGTGTACACCTCACCCCTGGCTTCGTTGCCCACCTCTCAATTTTAAATACATGTAGACATTGAGGGCCAACAGGAGGGACTATGCGCTTACCTGCTGCTCTCTGGCAGGTAGCTCCATGCCCTCCTGGGTTTTAATTGCACCTTAGAACACACATGCATCAACACTACTATGAGCGGGTGGAGGGAGGTTTGGAGTCTTTTCTCACCCCCGTTCTCTGCGGCCTGCTGGAGCAGGGGGGGCTGGGAGGAGTTGGCCGTCCGGCTGCGGTCTGGGGTGTGGGGCCTCCCTGCTGCTGCGGAGTCGGGGCGGTCTGCCTCTCCCCACCGCAGGGAAAAGGGTAACACCACCTGGGTCTGGGTGCAGTTCCCCCCTCCAGGGGCAAGGGTACCTAGACCCGGTATGTAGAGTACGCTTGGGGAGTGTGATTGCGTATACAGCGTCTCTTTATATTTGTCTCCACGTCGGTTGAGTGTAAAGTGCACATGAGAGCATGAGGGTGGGAATGGATGTTTGTGTCTGTGTGTGCCTGTATGTTTGTGTCTATATGTCAGGTTGGGTATCAGACGCCACCTCTCTGGGGACATCTCGGGCCTTCCAAGGTTTGGAGGCCTATCTCCACCCACCACCACTTCCCCTGCCGGTGGCGGACTCCCTCAGGTGTCGGTGCGTTGGTGGTTCTTTGTATCTGGGGGTGGGCGTCCGGGTACACACCGGCTCACTCCTTGGCGGCCGCTTATTGGGGCTCGTTCGGGCCATTTCGGAGGTGGGGTGCCCCCGGCCTCTGGGCCTGGGGCTCGGTCACTCAGGCACAGCTGGCTGCCGGCGGAGCTCACGGGCGCGTCACTGCAACTCCCCCTGGCTTCTGCTCCGCGGCTGCTGAGTGAGCCCTCATCTGGGACTCCCCTTAGCTCTAACTGGGACAGTGGCGCAGCTGCCCCTCTGTGGGTCTTCCTTGGTCTCTTGTGTTCTGGGGGCCTCTGGATGTCTGGAGTTTTGATCTCCTCCATACCCGCTTGATACCATAAAGGACAGGGCTGTGGCTCCCCACACTCCCTAGCAGATCATTACATGGAGAAACCTTTGGAATGCAAGCATGCTGATCCACACAGGTATGCACACAGGTGTACACACGGGTATTCACAGACGCGGACTAAAGCTTTCTTGGCTGCTGCCTCAAAGCACACTGTGCGCTGTCTATCTTGCGTGCTGAACAATATCGTCTATTATTTAGTAACTATTGATATTTATGACTAGGTAGTTTACTGTGATGGTGCTTTTTTTTATTTATTTATTATGTTGCTCTTTGTTGTTTGCTGTCTCCTCTGTTTGTTTGTTTTTTCTCCATACAGGTGACCCAGGAGTTTGTTTTTTTTTGTTGTTTGTTGTTTTTTTTCTCTCTTCCCCCCCTTCTCACCGTCTTTTCTCCCCTTTGGTTTTCTTTCTTTCTCTCCCCCTCTTTCTTTCATTCTTTCCCCCTGTCCTATTAAAAAAAAAAAAAAAAAAAGATGACAAAGGATGAACTGAAGCTCCGCCATCACGTGATGTCACATGCTGCTGTTTCTGATGTCACTTAAAAAAAAAAGAGGAAGCATAGTCTTAAACAGAAGCCCCAGGTACACCACCAACCCGTTCATGTGTCTAACCGTTTTTCCCCACTCTGCGACACACCCGCCGGGGGTCAAACTCTGGTAATTGGCGATTCTGTTCTGAGACATGTGAAGCTAGAGACACCGGCAACCATAGTCAATTGTCTTCCAGGGGCCAGAGCAGGCGACATTGAATGAAATTTAAAACTGCTGGCTAAGGGTAAACGTGAATTTAGTAAAATTATAATTCACGTCGGCAGTAATGACACCCGGTTACGTCAATTGGAGGTCACTAAAATCACTAAAATCAATATTGAATCGGTGTGTAACTCAATCAGACCAGGAGTGACATGTTTAGCCGCATGTTCTCCTTAAATTGCTGGCTGTCTGAGTGGTGTCCCAGAAACGATGTATGTGGGCTTCTTGTTAGGAGAGACGGCATCCATCCCACTTTGGATGGAGCAGCTCTCATTTCTAGAAATATCGACAGACTTATTAACCCCCCCCCGAAAAACGAAAATGACTATGGAGAGTTGGGACCAGGAAGCAGAGTTGCAGTCTTACGGTGCATTCACACCGAACGCAATAGACGCGACCAACCCCAAGCTGGTTGCGTGCACATTTGTTCCTCGAAGCGCATCCAACACGAATTGGTCACACTTCAAAATATGCAATTTTCACGTGCATGAAGTGGAAATGTGGGAGGACGTACTGCCAGACGGTAGGGGAGACCGGGGATAGTTGTAACGTGGGTCAGTTGTAACACTTCCAATTTCTCCAATCAGGGCTAAGTTTCAAATGATGTGACTCATCCTGTGCATGCCCAACTCAGTTCTGCTATCACATGTGAAAAATCAGCACATTTTGTCAAACACAGACAATTTAACATGAAAAAAAGTAATTTGTATGCCAAAAAGTAAGTTTTTCTACTTCATTTCAATTTCTAATAGCATTATCTGCTTTGCAGTTAAACTCATCAAACCTAAATGATGTTATTTGTATGTCTATGGGGATATATTCTGTGTAGGTCTTTAGTGCTAATGTTTTAGCCATTGGCTGTAATGTTAGCTAGTTCATGGCTATAGGAGTCTGGGTCAGTTGTAACAGCAACAGTCTGGGTTAGTTGTAACAATAATGCAGATGTTACAACTTACCACACTAGTACTTTAACTTATATTAAATAAGTTGGGGCAACGACATCAGCAGAGAGAGATTCACTGGTCGCTTTTGTATATGTGGTTGATGCCATTGGCAACACAATTCCTCCACTGTTTGTGTTCCCACACATACATTATGCAGACCACTGTGTCAGAGATGGACCAGTAGGAAGTACTGGTAGTGGAAATAAATCAGGATGGGTGCAAGAAACAGATTTCCTCATCTTTCTGAAGCACTTTGCAAACCACACCAAGGTAAGCCATGATAAAAAGTAATGGAATTGCGATGCTGGTGAACAACTACATTTTTTCAGCTTCATTGTTATGTTCAAAATTGGTGCAAGAGTTGTAGGTTATAATGCCCACTGAGCCAATGAGGCCAAACTCAAGGAAGACCAACCAAAATTAATGAAATATTCAGTTGCAGAAAATTCCAAAACTTGTCTTTTTTGGGGGGTTGGAATACGTTAAAAAGCTAGATTTCTGCATTCTGTCACACACACACACAGCTACATGAATGGCTCTAAGTGCATTCATGTGTTGAATAAACAAAGATTACATGTTAATGTTTTGTTAGTACCCATATTTCATTGTGTTACATTTCACCCCAGGATATGTTGCAACTAACCCAGACTATGGGGTTAATTGTAACATTTCACTCTTCGTGTTTGAAACCATACCATGCAACGGGTAATTGTGCTGCAGAGAAAATAGCTGCACTATTTAATAGCCGAGACATGTAAATACTTAGCATTACATTTTGAATCCACCACCTTAAAAGAGCTCCAATTTACAGACAGAAATGTCAAAAATGTTACAACTATCCCTGGTGTCCCCTATGCTTGGAAGATGGCAGCTGTTGATCTAGCGTTTGAAGAGACTCTCACTTCTCTATTTACTGTGGAGAGCAGAGCAGCGGCATAAAGGACGTCCTCTTTTTTTTTTTTTTTTTTTTTTTTTTTTTTCTTCTTTTTTTTCTTTTTTTTTCTTCTTTTTTTTTTTCTCTTTTTTCTTTCTTCTTTTTCTTTTCCTCTTCCTAAAAAACTATCTGACCTGATCAGACAAGGACCTGAGAAATGCATCTGGCCCTGCAGCTGATCCTCATACTGTTCGTTGAATTCAGAAATTTATTTTAAAAAGCCATTATTAAAAAAGGAAAACAGCGAGGAAAGGCCGAGTTGTGCAAAATTACTCAAGAACTGGACGGAAAATTAGTCAATCCAAATTATTGTCTGAATGTTTGGAGGAGTTGGCATTTCAGCCAGTGGTGTTTGCCACTCTGCACACGTTTCAGTAAATTCCTGCACCCATTTCCCTGGCAAAATATAAAGAAATGATGCGTGGCTCAAGACTTTTGCACAGTGCTGTGTGATAGGTAAGAAAAGCTACAGTTAAATGCCAGTTTGTTTGTTTATTAAATTCATTTTAGAATTTGAAAATGGCTTGTAGGTCACTGCAGGTGTTATGGGAAAAAAGAGACGTCAGCGTCATAATGTTACTGTGCATTGCATAGTAATGGGATTAGTGTTAAATCTGATTATATTTTAGGCTCCCAGTTTTTTTTTTTTTTTTTTTTTTTTTTTTTTTTTGTGCCTGTCCCGTTTGGCTCTTTTGCCATCAGAATTGTTGTCTAAAGGCAAAGAAAGATGCCCAACGGATTTACTTTACCAAACTGACCATCCCAGCCTTGCCGTAATGGTCCATTTGATTCACCTTTTATTGTTTATTTTATTTTCACTTACTGAATACGGGACAGACTTGACTGGGGGAAAGAAGGGGAGAAAGAAAGAGGGAAAGAGAAACAGCTGAGAAGAGGGACGGGGGAGAAGGGCAAAAGACAAAAACCAACAGAACGGGCAGAGAAAAAAAAAATGCATATATCAATCACCTGGATCACCTGCTGAGAAAGAAAAAAGAAAGCAAGCAGAAGAGAACAAGAGTAATAGAATAAACAACATCACAATGATATATGGGAATATGACAGTAAATACTAAATGTTAAACATTATTGTGCAGCACATAAGATCAGCAGAACACAGTGTGCTTTGAGGTAGGAGCCAAAAAGGGTGTAGTTTGTGGGTGTGATCACCCGTGTGTACACCTGTGAGCATGGACGCGCTTGTTTTTTTAAAAGGTTCCTTCATGTAATAATCTGCTAGAGGGTGTGGGGGGGGCACAGCCCCGTCCTCCAGGGCGTGAAGCAGGTGTGGAGGAGATCAAGACTCCAGACATCCAGAGGCCCCCAGAACACAAGAGACCAAGGAAGACCAACAGAGGGGCAGCTGCGCCACTGTCCCGGAAAGAGCTGAGGAGAGTCCCAGATGAGGGCTCACTCAGCAGCCGCGGAGCAGAAGCCAGGGGGAGTTGCAGTGACGCGCCCGTGAGCTCCGCCGGCAGCCAGCTGCGCCTGAGTGACCGAGCCCCAGGCCGAGAGGCCGGGGGCACCCCACCTCCGAAGTGGCCCGAGCGAGCCCCAGGCTCCAGGCCCCGATAAGCGGCCGCCAAGGAGTGAGCTGGTGTGTACCTGGACGCCCACCCCCAGACACAAAGAACCACCAACGCACCGATGTCTGAGGGGGTCCGCCACTGGCAGGGGAAGTGGTGGTAGGGGGAGATAGGCCTCCAAACCTTGGAGGGCCTGAGATGTCCCCAGAGAGGTGGCGCCTGACACCCAACCTGACATATAGACACAGACATACAGGCATACACAGATACAAACATCCATTCCCACCCTCATGCTCTCATATGCACTTACTCCACACTCAACCAACGTGGAGACAGACATAAAGAGACGCTGTACACACGATCACACTCCCCAAGCGTACTCTACAAACCGGGTCTAGGTGCCCCCGCCCCTGGAGGGGGGAACTGCACCCAGACCCAGGTGGTGTTTCCCTTTTCCCTGCGGTGGGGGGAGGCAGACCGCCCCGACTCCGCAGCAGCAGGAAGGCTCCACACTCCAGACCGCAGTCGGACGGCCAACTCCTCCTCCTAGCCCCCCTGCTCCAGCAGGCCGCAGAGAACGGGGGTGAGAGAAGACTCCAAACCTCCCTCCACCCGCTCATTGTAATGTTGATGCATGTGTGTTCTAAGGTTCATTTAAAACCCAGGAGGGCATGGAGCTACCTGCCAGAGAGCAGCAGGTAAGTGCATGGTCCCTCCTGCTAGCCCTCAATGTCTACGTGTATTTAAAATTGAGAGGTGGGCAACGATGCCAGGGGTGGGGTGTACACCCTGATGGTAACTTGGACTCCGTGTATTGTGCCCACCCCCAAGATCCTATATGTATGTGTAATGAGGGTGTGAGTAATGTGAATGTCTTACCACACTAGTACTTTAACTTATATTAAATAAGTTGGGGCAACGACATCAGCAGAGAGAGGTTCACTGGTCGCTTTTGTATATGTGGTTGATGCCATTGGCAACACAATTCCTCCACTGTTTGTGTTCCCACACATACATTATGCAGACCACTGTGTCAGAGATGGACCAGTAGGAAGTACTGGTAGTGGAAATAAATCAGGATGGGTGCAAGAAACAGATTTCCTCATCTTTCTGAAGCACTTTGCAAACCACACCAAGGTAAGCCATGATAAAAAGTAATGGAATTGCGATGCTGGTGAACAACTACATTTTTTCAGCTTCATTGTTATGTTCAAAATTGGTGCAAGAGTTGTAGGTTATAATGCCCACTGAGCCAATGAGGCCAAACTCAAGGAAGACCAACCAAAATTAATGAAATATTCAGTTGCAGAAAATTCCAAAACTTGTCTTTTTTGGGGGGTTGGAATACGTTAAAAAGCTAGATTTCTGCATTCTGTCACACACACACACAGCTACATGAATGGCTCTAAGTGCATTCATGTGTTGAATAAACAAAGATTACATGTTAATGTTTTGTTAGTACCCATATTTCATTGTGTTACATTTCACCCCAGGATATGTTGCAACTAACCCAGACTATGGGGTTAATTGTAACATTTCACTCTTCGTGTTTGAAACCATACCATGCAACGGGTAATTGTGCTGCAGAGAAAATAGCTGCACTATTTAATAGCCGAGACATGTAAATACTTAGCATTACATTTTGAATCCACCACCTTAAAAGAGCTCCAATTTACAGACAGAAATGTCAAAAATGTTACAACTATCCCTGGTGTCCCCTATGCTTGGAAGATGGCAGCTGTTGATCTAGCGTTTGAAGAGACTCTCACTTCTCTATTTACTGTGGAGAGCAGAGCAGCGGCATAAAGGACGTCCTCACCGTACCTGGGTCCATCAGGTCCTCCAGAAGAGTGAGCAGTTTGGTGAGATTCACCACTTGCTCCAGGAGCTGCGCCTGGATAACGGCCACTTTTGGCGGTATCACCGTCTTTCCCTCACTAGTGATGTGTCACTCGCGAACGAAACAGCTCTTAGAGCTGACTCTTTGAAGTGAACGACGCAAGCCGTCATCACGTCATCAAGTGTAAATAGCTCACAGTTCCCTTCTACTCAATCAGAATCAGAATCAGAATCAGAATCAGAATGGGGTTTATTGCCAGATGTTGAGGTTTACAACATTAGGAAATTGCTGCGGTGCTTCAGTGCAAACAATAAGAATTAAAGTGCTATGTAGAAAGAAAGATATGTGCATGAGATATACATGAGATATATACATGAGAATAAGAATTATGAGTGCTACGTAGGAAGATATATACATGAGTGCAGGTGGTGATCAGTGCCAAACATGAAATGATGCAGTGACACAGCGTAGGGTCATGTGTTAGTGGCGGGGACAGTCATGTGGTTATTGTTCATGTGTCCAACAGCAGAGGGGAAGAAACTGTTCTTATGGCAAGAGGTTCTGGTGCGAATGGACCGGAGCCTCCTGCCTGAGGGGAGCAGGTCAAACAGACTGTGTCCAGGGTGAGAAGGGTCAGCTGAGATCCGGGCTGCACGCCGCAGTGTCCTGGAGGTGTACAGGTCCTGCAGAGATGGGAGTTTGCAGCCAATCACCTTCTCAGCAGAGCGCACAACACGCTGCAGTCTCTGTTTGTCCCTGATAGTGGCTCCAGCGTACCACACGGTGATGGAGGAGGTGAGGATGGACTCGATGATTGCAGTGTAAAACTGCATCATCGTCCGTGTTGGCAGGTTGAATTTCTTCAGCTGCCTCAGGAAGTACATCCTCTGCTGGGCTTTCTTGATGACGGAGGTGATGGTGGGCTCCCACTTCAGGTCCTGGGTGATGGGGGTACCCAGGAAGCGGAATGAGTCCACAGAGGTGATGGGGGTGTCAGTCAGGATGATGGGGGGGAGTGGGGCTGTGTGCTTCCTGAAGTCCACAATAATCTCCACTGTCTTCTGGGCATTCAGCACCAGGTTGTTGTGGCTGCACCAGGACACCAGACGTTCAACCTCCCTCCTGTAGGCAGACTCGTCCCCGTCCGAGATGAGCCCAATGACGGTGGTGTCATCTGCGAACTTGATTAGCTTGACAGACTGGTGGGTGGAGGTGCAGCAGTTGGTGTACAGGGAGAAGAGCAGAGGAGAAAGAACACAGCCCTGAGGGGAGCCAGTGCTGATGGTCCGGGAGTCCGAGACATTCTTTCCCAGCCTCACGTGCTGCTTCCTGTCCGTCAGGAAGTCAGTGATCCACCGGCAGATGGGATCAGGCACATTCATCTGGGAAAGCTTGTCTCGGAGATGGTCTGGAAGGATGGTGTTGAAGGCAGAGCTGAAGTCCACAAACAGGATCCTGGCGTAGGTTCCTGGGGAGTCCAGATGCTGCAGGATGAAGTGTAGGGCCATGTTGATGGCGTCGTCTACAGACCTGTTGGCTCTATATGCAAACTGCAGGGGGTCCAGGAGGGGGGCGGTGAGGGTCTTGAGATGGGAGAGAACCAGGCGCTCAAAGGACTTCATGACCACAGATGTCAGAGCCACGGGTCTGTAGTCATTTAGTCCAGTGATCCTAGGTTTCTTGGGGACAGGGATTATGGTAGAGGACTTGAAGCAGGCAGGCACATGACATGCCTGCAGTGAGGTGTTGAAAATGCCAGAAAACACTGGGGCCAGCTCGTTTGCACAGTGTCTGAGGGTGGCAGGAGACACGCCGTCTGGGCCGGGAGCTTTTCGAGCATTCAGACTCCTAAACTGCTTCCTCACATCTGCTTCATGAATATGAAGAGTTGTGGTCGGAGGAGGTGGTGTGAAATCCTCTTTTGTGTGGGGTGAGGGGGCGGGTGTTGCAGGTGAACAGTTTGAAGGTGGTGATGGCTCTATGGAGGGGGGAGAGGTGGGGGAATGAGTGTCCAAAGTGCCTCTATTGTTGGGGTCGTTGGAGGTGTGAAGGCTGCCTGATGGCTCGTCAAAACGACAGTAGAAGTCGTTGAGGGTGTTGGCTAAGAGCAAGTCATCAGTGGAGTGGACATATTCAACAGCACGTGTTCAAGGTTTATCAAGAGCTGTGTTCGTCGCGAACGGTGAGTAATTTTATGTGAAATGACACATATTTGCAGTCGCTCTGGATTTTGTTAGTTTACTTTAAAAGAATGATGTAACATACATAACATACATCTTAGCTTGCCCCCGCGTTTGGAGGGCAAGCTGGAGACCCTTTCTTGGATATCTGCCACTGTGATGGTTACTGGACCCTGTTCAGGGAGGTCGCTGTGGTCTGCCCTCAGATCCACTAGCCACTGAGCATTGCCGTTATGGGTTGCGTCCTTCTCCCATATGCTCTTCCAGTATTTCCAGGTTTCAAGCTTGGCCATTATCCTATTTTTCACTCTCGCACTCAACGATCCTTCTCCTATCGCACTTGGGGCTATGTACCCAATCTTGGGTGGGGGTGATGATATCTCCCCCCTGACCTGGCGTCCTGACTCCTGACGTCCTGACTCCTCCTTGCCGTAGCATTTGTGTTGTATCTCGTCAATCTCTAGCAGTCCCTTCTTTCGAATGTTGGAACACTGAGCTACTAGTTGTTTCGCCGTCATTGTGGATGTTGGGTATCGAAGAATCCATAGGTCCGTCATCCTATCCTATATATATATATATCCAGCAGCTGGATAGCGTAGTGGTTAGACAACACGCCTTTGGAACCCAGGATCGCAAGTTCGATTCCTCCCTGGGGCCAGTAAGGGTCCTAAGGCTAGACCCCCTATGCTAAGCGAGCCTACCGCAGACATGAGCGAAACAGATAAATATGAAGGCATGCCGGCTCGGACGTCGCCCGGATCAACAAGGTCCGCGTCAGGTGCTGAGGAACCAGGGCACCCTGACGAAAAGTGGGCTACTGGAACAAGAAGGCATCGGTGGGCAAGAGATGGGCGTTGAAACAGGGCGTTGTTGGAATGCTACTACGCAAGTAACCACGGCGGAAGGGGCTACATGAATAGGATGACGGACCTATGGATTCTTCGATACCCAACATCCACAATGACGGCGAAACAACTAGTAGCTCAGTGTTCCAACATTCGAAAGAAGAGATTGACGAGATACAACACAAATGCTACAGCAAGGAGGAGTCAGGACGCCAGGTCAGGGGGGAGATATCATCACCCCCACCCGAGATTGGGTACATAGACCCAAGTGCGATAGGAGAAGGATCGTTGAGTGCGAGAGGAACTGACCTGAAAAATAGGATAATGGCCAAGCTTGAAACCTGGATCCCCCGTAGCCGGTTACCAAGATTACGTGAAGTACCCTCAGAAGGTCTGCTAGATGATGTTAATGCAGCATTACGGACAATACCTACAACCACTATTACCGACACTAACAAGCTGATCTACAATACGGCAGCAGTGATCAGTGAGATGCTTGGCTACAAGTTGAACAAGGGGCAGTACCCTCCATGGAGAAGAAGGCTAGAGGGCAAGATCAAAGTAGCACGGAGGGAGGTTAGCCAACTAACAGAGTTGCAGAAAGGTGCGACAAAGAAGGTGCATAAGAAATACAGCAAGCTGTCCATACCTGAGGCCTTGGAAACTGCCAAGCAAAGACTCACAGCCTTGGCCAGCCGCTTGAGGAGGTACACCAGAGAGATAGAAGGCAGGAGAATAAAACCAACTGTTCTCCACAGAACCAGCAAAGGTGTACTCTCAGTGGCAAGGGAACAATAATAAGAGAACAGCACCACCAAGGCTGGAGACGGAGCAATACTGGAAGAGCATATGGGAGAAGGACGCAACCCATAACGGCAATGCTCAGTGGCTAGTGGATCTGAGGGCAGACCACAGCGACCTCCCTGAACAGGGTCCAGTAACCATCACAGTGGCAGATATCCAAGAAAGGGTCTCCAGTATGAAGAGTTGGACAGCACCAGGGCCCGACATGGTTCACAAGGACCCCAAGAAGGGACCGGTCCCCTCCAACTACCGACCAATAACCTGCCTACTGGTAGACAGAACAGTCAGCCGAGACTGCAAGACCAGACTGACCAACCTGTGCACTGCCTGGATTGATTACAAGAAGGCCTATGACTCAATGCCCCACAGCTGGATACTGGAATGCCTAGAATTGTACAAGATCAATGGGACCCTAAGAGCCTTCATCAGGAACTCAATGGGGATGTGGCGTACAACACTAGAGGCCAACTCCAAGCCCATAGCACAAGTCACCATCAAGTGCGGGATCTACCAAGGAGATGCTCTGTCCCCACTGCTGTTCTGTTCTGCATAGGCCTGAACCCCCTCAGTGAGATCATTAACAAGACTGGCTACGGATACCGACTACGGAACGGAGCAGTTGTCAGCCACCTCCTGTACATGGATGACATCAAGCTCTATGCCAAGAGTGAACGAGACATCGATTCACTGATCCACACTACTAGGCTATACAGCAATGACATTGGAATGTCGTTTGGACTGGAGAAGTGTAGTCGGATGGTAACAAAGAGAGGGAAGGTAGTCAGAACTGAGGGGATTGAACTACCAGAAGGCAACATTGCAGACATAGAGGACAGTTACAAGTACCTGGGGATCCCGCAGGCAAATGGGAACCATGAAGAGGCCGCTAGAAAGGCTGCAACCACCAAGTACCTGCAGAGGGTCAGGCAAGTCCTGAGGAGTCAGCTGAATGGTAAGAACAAGATCCGGGCCATCAACACGTACGCCCTGCCCGTGATCAGGTACCCTGCTGGGGTAATAGGCTGGCCAAAGGAGGAGATAGAAGCCACTGACATAAAGACAAGAAAGCTCCTTACCATGCATGGAGGGTTTCACCCCAAGTCCAGCACCCTGAGGCTGTACGCTAAGCGGAAGAAAGGGGGCCGGGGACTGGTGAGTGGTGAGTGTCAGCACCACAGTCCAGGATGAGACAACGAACATCCAAGAATACATTGGGAAGATGGCCCCAACTGACCGAGTGCTCAGTGAATACCTCAGGCAGCAGAAACCCAAGAAAGAGGAGGAAGACGAGGAACCATCATGGAAGGACAGGCCCCTGCACGGTATGTACCACCGGCAGATAGAGGAGGTGGCTGATATCCAGAAATCCTACCAGTGGCTCCTAGAATTGTACAAGAAAGACAGCACAGAGGCACTAATCATGGCAGCACAAGTACAAGCTCTGAGTACAAGATCCATAGAGGCTGGGGTCTATCACACCAGGCAAGACCCCAGGTGCAGGCTGTGTAAAGATGCCCCAGAGACAATCCAGCACATAACAGCAGGGTGCAAGATGCTAGCAGGCAAGGCATACATGGAACGCCATAACCAAGTGGCCGGCATAGTGTACAGGAACATCTGTGCCGAGTATAACCTGGAAGTCCCGAGGTCAAAGTGGGAGATGCCCCCAAGGGTGGTGGAGAATGACCGAGCTAAGATCCTGTGGGACTTCCTGATACAGACGGACAAAATGGTGGTGGCTAACCAACCGGACATAGTGGTGGTAGACAAACAGAAGAAGACGGCCGTAGTGATCGATGTAGCGGTTCCGAATGACAGCAATATCAGGAAGAAGGAACACGAGAAGCTGGAGAAATACCAAGGGCTCAGAGAAGAGCTCGAGAGGATGTGGAGGGTGAAGGTAATGGTGGTCCCCGTGGTAATCGGAGCACTAGGTGCGGTGACTCCCAAGCTAGGCGAGTGGCTCCAGCAGATCCCGGGAATAACATCGGAGATCTCTGTCCAGAAGAGCGCAGTCCTGGGAACAGCTAAGGTACTGCGCAGAACCCTCAAGCTCCCAGGCCTCTGGTAGAGGACCCGAGCTTGAAGGATAAACCGCCCGCAGGGGCGTGCTGGGTGTTTTTTTTTTATATACATACATACATACATACATACATATAGTAATTTTTATACACTGGGTGAATGTGCAGTAGTAGCAGCAAGCAGGTGAATTCTGTACATTTATATGAATAGACATCTGACTATTTTACAGGATAGACAATATAAACATATTTAAAATTAAAGGAATTGAAATGTACATTGTGCCTTGGTTTAGAGTGTCTGGAAGAGAGTCCTGTCTCAGTCAATTATAGATGATGTGAGAGGGCGGGTGTGTGTGTTTAGGGCACGGATGGCTTGGGGATAGAAGCTCCTCTTGAGTCTGTCCTTGCCTGGAAGATGCGGAACCTTCTACCAGATTGCAGAAGTTGGAACAGTTTGTTACCAGGATGGGACGGGTCCTTAAGTATCTGCTCTGGTCCGGCATCTCCTGGTGTAGGTGTCCTGAAGCGGGGGGAGAGCAATCCTGCAGCAGCGTTCTGCTGTACGGATCACTCTCTGGAGAGCTTTTTGGTCCTTCACACAGCTGTTCCCGAACCACGATGTCATGTTCTGTGTGAGGATGCTCTCCACAGCGCCTGTATAGAAAATCCTGAGGATCTTTGGAGAGACCCTGAACTTCCTCAGTTGTCGTAGGTGATACAGGCGCTGCCTCGCCTTTTTGGTCTGGACCTGAATGTGGGCAGCCCATGTCAGGTCTGAGGAGATGTGGACACCAAGATACTTGAAGGACTGCACCCTCTCCACTGGAGCTCCATTGATGATGATGGGCTTGTAGTCTCTGTGCTGACCCCTTCTGAAGTCCACCACCAGCTCCTTGGTCTTGCTGACGTTCAGCTGGAGGTGGTTGTCCTGGCACCACGATGCCAGATTCTTCACTTCATCCATGTAGGCCTCCTCATTGTTGTTGGAGATGGCACCCAACACCACTGTGTCGTCAGCAAACTTCACAATGGTGTTGGAGCCATGGGTGGCCACACAGTCTGAAGTGTAGAGGGAGTAGAGCAGTGGCGAGAGGACACATCCCTGAGGTGCTCCTGTGTTGATGGTGATGCTGTTGGAGAAGCACCTGCCCACCCTCACCACCTGAGTTCTGCCAGTGAGGAAGTCCAACACCCACTCACACAGACGGCTGTTAAGTCCCAGATTCCTGAGCTTTGTGAACAGTCTGCAGGGCACTATTGTGTTAAACGCTGAACTGTAATCAACAAACAGCATTCACACATAGTTACCCTGTTTCTTGTCCACGTGGCTGAGAGTGGTGTGCAGGACGTGGGCGATGGCGTCCTCTGTGGATCTGTTGGATCTGTAGGCGAACTGCAGCGGATCTGTGGTGTCTGGGATGAAGGAGGAGATGATGTTCTTCAGCAGCCTCTCAAACACCTTCATTACTACCGAGGTCAGTGCAACTGGCCGGTAATCGTTCAGGGATGAGGGTTTGCTGTTCTTGGGCACAGGGATGATGGTGGATCTTTTGAAGCATGTGGGGACCACAGACTTCGCCAGGGACTCGTTGAAGATGTTAGTGAACACACCTGCTAGCTGGTCAGCACAGCAGTGCAGCAGACGGCCGGTGATGCCGTCTGGCCCCGCCGCTTTCCTTGTGTTCACTCTCCTCAGTGCCGCTCGGACGTCATGCTCCACGATGCTGGTCACTGGTCTCTCGCTGATGACGTCACTGTCCTCGGTAGTCAGGCGGTAGATAGCATTAGCCGCCTGGCTAACCTCGAAACGGGCGTAGAACTGATTCAGCTTGTTGGTGAATGCAGAGTCGGCGTTGATCAGCGCAGTGTCCCTGGCTTTGTAGTCCGTAATGGTGCGTAGTCCGTGCCACATACTCCGTGTGTCGCCCTGGTGGAAGTGGGACTCCACACGTTCCCGGTACCTGCGTTTGGCATCTCTCACCGCGCGCCGCACGCCGTATGAGGCCGCTTTGTGGGCGCTCATATCGCCAAGACCCGCGTTGTAGGAGGCGGTCCTGGCGTTTACTGCAGTGCGGATCGATCTGTCCATCCACGGTTTCTGGTTTGGGAATGTGGTGACTCTCGCAGTGGGGATAATCTGCTCCGCTAGCATATTGACGAAGCATACTGCTACTTCCGTAAACTCGTTGATGTCGACTTTTTTTTTTAGACCCCATTCTTACCAGACTGCTCAAAGAAGTCCTGCCATTAATTAATTCTTCGATCTTAAATATGATCAACCTATCTCTATCGGCTATGTACCACAGGCCTTCAAGCTGGCTGTAGTTAAACCTTTACTCAAAAAGCATCTCTAGACCCAGCAGTCTTAGCTAATTATAGGCCAATCTCCAACCTTCCTTTCATATCAAACATCCTTGAAAGAGTAGTTGTCAAACAGCTAACAGATCATCTGCAGAGGAATGGTTTATTTGAAGAGTTTCAGTCAGGTTTCAGAGCTCATCACAGCACAGAAACAGCTTTAGTGAAGGTTACAAATGATCTTCTTATGGCCTCTGACAGTGGACTCATCTCTGTGCTTGTCCTGCTAGACCTCAGTGCAGCATTCGATACTGTTGACCATAATATCCTATTAGAGCGATTAGAACATGCTGTAGGTATTACAGGTACTGCGCTGCAGTGGTTTGTATCATATCGATCTAATAGACTCCAATTCGTGCATGTAAATGGAGAGTCCTCTTCACACACTGAGGTTAATTATGGAGTTCCACAGGGTTCAGTGCTAGGACCAATTCTGTTTACATTATACATGCTTCCCTTAGGCAGTATCATTAGAAGACATAGCATACATTTACACTGCTATGCAGATGACACCCAGCTCTATCTGTCCATGAAGCCAGATAACACACACCAATGAGTTAAACTGCAGGAATGTCTTAAAGACATAAAGACCTGGATGGCCGCTAACTTTCTGCTTCTTAATTCAGATCAAACTGAGGTTATTGTACTCGGCCCTGAAAAGCTTAGAAATATGGTCTCTAACCAGATTCTTACTCTGGATGGCATTACCTTGGCCTCCAGTAACGCTGTGAGGAACCTTGGAGTCATTTTTGACCAGGACATGTCCTTCAACGCACATATTAAACAAATATGTAAGACTGCTTTCTTCCATTTGCGCAACATCTCTAAAATTAGAAATATCCTGTCTCAGAGTGACGCTGAAAAACTAGTTCATGCATTTATTACTTCCAGGCTGGACTACTGTAATTCATTATTATCAGGATGTCCAAAAAACTCGCTGAAAAGCCTTCAGCTGATCCAAAATGCTGCAGCAAGAGTCCTGACAGGGACTAGAAAGAGAGAACAGATTTCTCCTGTTTTGGCTTCCTGTTAAATCCAGGATTGAATTCAAAATCCTGCTCCTCACATACAAGGTCTTAAATAATCAGGCCCCATCTTATCTTAATGACCTTGTAGTACCATATCACCCTATTAGAGCACTTCGCTCTCGCTCTGCAGGCCTACTTGTTGTTCCTAGAGTATTTAAAAGTAGAATGGGAGGCAGAGCCTTCAGTTTTCAGGCCCCTCTTCTGTGGAACCAGCTTCCAGTTTGGATTCGGGAGACAGACACTATCTCTACTTTTAAGATTAGGCTTCAAACTTTCCTTTTTGCTAAAGCATATAGTTAGGGCTGGACCAGGTGACCCTGAATCCTCCCTTAGTTATGCTGCAAAGGATGTAGGCTGCCGGGGGATTCCCATGATGCATTGAGTTTTTCCTGTCCAGTCACCTTTCTCACCCACTATGTATTAACAGACCTCTCTGCATTGAATCATATCTGTTATTAACCTCTGTCTCTCTTCCACAGCATGTCTTTATCCTGTCTTCCTTCTCTCACCCCAACCAATCACAGCAGATGGCCCCGCCCCTTCCTGAGCCTGGTTCTGCCGGAGGTTTCTTCCTGTTAAAAGGGAGTTTTTCCTTCCCACTGTTGCCAAAGTGTCGCCAAAGGGTCATATGATTGTTGGGTTTTCTCTGTATGTATTGTTGTAGGGTCTACCTTACAATATAAAGCGCCTTGAGGCGACTGTTGTTGTGATTTGGCGCTATATAAATAAAATTGAATTGAATTTTGTCAGGAAACCTGTTCAGGTATATGCATAATAAGAACTTTATTATTTTGGTTTATTGTAACCCACATAAAATGAGGGTACCACTTTAAGGAGTTATAGATATGAGGAGAGATGGACAGCCTGCCCAACCATCAAAATGCACAGGGTCCAGTATGCTTTGACCAATGGGAGAGCAGCCTGCCACTGTATGTCCCACCCACGTGCTCTGTGTTCGCTGCTATGTGTGGAGGTAGTCGCGTGCTGGCAGGAGAAAAGAGAGACTGAAGCTTTTGAGCTGGAAAAAGTATTAGATATAAGTTCCATCCAACTGTGCTGCACATAAGTTCGCTGGTTATCAGCTACCTTTCATGTTAAAAGTAGCCACAGTGAGTAAACAGGCGAATGCTGCAGTTTTATGAAACGTAAAAACCTGTCCATCAGGGCACGGACCACTCTCTGTCAGCAACTCCCCCCTGACTATCAGGAAAAAGTTGAAAACTTCCACAAATTCGTTGAAAAAAAGATAAAAGAAAACTCCATCGGACCAGACGACATAATCAATATGGATGAAGTACCTTTAACATTTGAGCTGCCTCTGACCAGGACCGTTAACAAGACAGGTGCATCATCCGTGTTGTTGAAGACATCAGGCCAGACGCACTTCACCTGCGTTCTGGCATGCATGGCATCTGGACAAAAACTTCCACCAATGGTGATTTTTAAGCGCATAACTATGCCGAAAGAACAACTCCCGAAAGGCATAGTGGTCAAAGTTAACACCAAAGGGTGGATGATAGAAGGTCTAATGAAGGAATGGTTAACGGAGTGCTATGGGAAGCGCCCGGGAGGATTTTTTCACCGGAAAAAAGCACTGCTGGTTTTGGATAGCATGAGGGTCCACATCACAGATTCTGTGAAAGCAGCGATCAAGAAAGCAAACTCCATTCCAGCTGTGATTCCTGGAGGTACAACAAAGTTTTTGCAGCCATTGGACATCAGTGTAAATCGGGCATTTAAAGCTGCACTACGGGTTGAGTGGGAGACTTGGATGACAAGCGGTGAAAAGTCATTCACAAAAACTGGCCGCATGCGAAAAGCATCCTTTTCTGATGTCTGTCAGTGGATCCTAACAGCGTGGAGTGCTGTGAAAGAATCCACCATCACCATTGGGTTCCGAAAGGCTGGACTGCTGCGCGAACAGAGCGGCGCACCTTCAGAGCCAACTTCACCGGAGGATGACAGTGACACGGAGAGCGAGACTGATGGAGACAGATGTGATGAAGCGCTTCTGAGCCTGTTCAACTCCGACACTGAAGAAGACGACTTCATGGGTTTCAGCGAAGATGATTAAAGTGACTTGTGGTTTCAAATAAAGGAAAAATGGAGGTAAATAAATAGCGGATATTTTCTCTTGGTTCTGTTTTAATCAGCAAAGTTGCTGCCGTGTTAAAAGGCATTGTTTGGAAAGAATCTGTTCAGGTACATACATGTACATTTGCAGTACAAGATTGTTCTGTACTGTTAGGTATTTTAGTACCATGGGAGCATTTACTGGATATTGTTTTATAGTGACATTATGCAGGAAAACTCTGTCATTCAATAAGGCCCCTTTGTTTTAGTTATTTTTCTCTTTGACCCAAGAATTGATGTGTGAGAATCACAGGCTGGTACAAGGTTGAAATACCACAGAGATCACTCCCTCAGCTACATTAGTTTCTTAATCTTTTAGGAGATGCCTGTTGAAGACCAAATGGTTTGTTTCAGATTTCACTAATGTAAGAACTCTTTGTTTTGTGCCTTGAAAATATGTCGCTGAGATAATCACAATTGTAGCTGAACTGATACACTACACAAAGGATGCTTCTTCACCCAAGGGCAGGAATACGCTCCCTTATCTTGGTCTGTACTGGTTTAAACTGATAATCTGCTGTCTCATGAATTTTACCCTCTATATAAGCTGTTGTACTTGTGAATAAAGTTGAGTCACTTTGGGAAGACAATCTGAAGCAGTCTCTGTTTTCTTGTTCTCCCAAGCTGCTCCCGAGCTCGTACTAACACGCTGAATGGCATGCTTGAATGTTACTTGAGAATATATTTGACTGTGTTACAGACTAAGGTACAATCTCTGCTGATAGGTGAAGGTACATTCTCTGCTGATAGACGTCCACGCCTCGAAGGAAGTCGATCCACGGATTAGGCCCTGGAAACCGTTTCCTTCATGTACATGCAGTAAATATCTATTTTTTAATCATAGATATCTGCGGCTTGTAGCCGGGTGCGGCTTCTATATCTTTTTTTTTTTTTAATTTTTAAAAATAGAGCTGATGCGGCTTACATACAGGTGCGCTCTATTGTCCAGAAAGTACGGTAATTAATATTTGAATTTCTCTTCTGACCCTGTCTGTTGACAGGTCAGGGGTTTTTTTTTGTATGCTGAGTTGTTCCTGAGGTGGATTCCTCCGGTGAAATAGATGGCGAGCCTTCCCACCTGGACTTAGAGAGACTGAGATTCGCTTCTTTTCCACTTGATGATCTGCTGCACCTTGTGGTGTGGTAGGACTGTATCACTCACACTTTCACACACAGCTGGGTATACATGAGACCACTCACTGACATTCTCTCACCCCTATTTTCTTTCACACCCTGGGAATCTTTTGGACTTTACCCCTTGGACATTTTTTATTTGGGACTTTAAATAATGAGCTGTTGTGTAGAACATTCTCCACATGTGAAAAGAGTGTGAGATTTTCATTTGAATGTACATTGGATTTGTGTAATCTATTTCTATAAGAGTTAAGGAGTCAGGTTACTAGGGTGCACCCGAGCATTGAAACCCAAGCATTGAAACCCAACTTTGAAAACCAAAAGTAACATTTGGCCAAGTCATTGCTTAGTAGTTTATGTGTTTTACTCTTCTTTTAATTTTTGTAAGTTTCCTTTCTACCATTGTAAGTGTGTGTCTTTAACCTGTGCTTGTCAACCTTATGGTTTATTTCACTAAAGTCGTCTGGTTCGTTTGAGTTACATTCTTGTCTCTGTGTCTCATTTAAACACACCCCTGTGCTCCTATCTGGTTGTTCAGTGATGACGCGACAAATCCTACTTCCGGGTCTAAAGTAGTCTGCGTTTAATATGGCTTTTGTGTTGTTAACATGTTTAATGTTTTGTATTTCCTTCTATTTAATCTCAAAAAGCTCCTAAAACAGTCAGTGATCACTGCTGACCTCCCTCGGCTTTTATTACCACTAATCATTTATTTAAGCTCAGTTTTTAAAACCTTAGGATGTAACTACAGCCCAGCCCATGCAGCAGTATATGAATGACTAACCTCGTATTGTGGATGGATTATCTCAGTTGTTCTCCTGGCTGAAGTTTGGTCCTTTTACAGCATCCTGCCATGCGATTACATTTGTTCCTGACCACCGAGAACACTCACGGTAACTTTTATCAGTGGAAAAAAAGTTAGCTTGTTTATATCATGCTAACATAGCTGTGTCGCTAGCGGTCACGTAACACATCATTATATACCAGCTAGCCCAACTTCAGTAACCCTACAAACGTCACTGCTGTTTAGTTTTCTGTCTTCATTTATGCTGGAAGTGATAGCAGAGCTGTTCGTTTTAATTTGTTTCCAAAACCCCGCAGTCAGGACATGCTATATTGTATTTAGATAGAAGCTAGCGAGCTAACTCCCTGCTAACTTCTAACTCCGTTAAATGTCATAAATTCCGTTTTCATGGATGTCTGGATGTTAAACTCAATTGTTACACCTGGTAGAGCAGAATGCTGATCATTTCATTAAAGATGAAAGACTTTAGACAGTTTTTCAACTCTCAGTAATGCCATAGTGATCGTTTGATATATGGACCTGCAGCGGAGTTTAGGCCCAGACACGGCTAGTGATGTCAGACTGAACAACCGGATAGTCGAGCCTATTGGCCCATTGACGTATTCTTTTCAACAATTCCCCTTACTGTGTTACATTATTATTTAACTTTTCCTTCTACCATGTGCCATTAAGCAGTACAGAATGTGAAACATTTATGTTCATTTTGATTGCAATAAACGACTGCATGAGAGAAGCAAGTCAAAATCACTCCCTGTTTTCAGGGGTGTAACACTGTCACTTCCAGCATAAATGAAGACAGAAAACTAAACACTTTCTGTGACATTTGTAGGGTTACTGAAGTTAGGCTAGCTGGTACATAAATTTATGTCCTACGTGATCGCTAGCGACACAGCTATGTTAGCATAACATTAGCACAGTGGCGCTGGAGGATGAACGCTAACTTTTTTCCACTCGATAAAGGTTAAGGGGATGCTGTAAATGGACCAAACTTCAGTCAGGAGAACAACTGAGTTAATCCATCCACAATATGAGGTTAGTCATTAATATACTGCAACAACACGGGAATAGAGCAGCTGCCAGAGAATTCAACATTAATGAATCAATGGTACAGAAGTGGAGGAAGCAAGAAGAATGAGTTGAGGTAAGTTTGACTTATCTGACCGTTTTGTTTTGCTTAATGCACTTTATAATGCGGTGTGCCTTATGGTCCAAAAAATACGGTATTTATATTTTACATTTATATTTTATGTTTATAATTGGACTCTATATAAAATTATTTTAAATATCTTTCCATTAACTAAAATAGTCCATGACTGAACAATAACCTCCAGGTGTAACCCTCTGTCTTTAGTGAAGGGGCTGGGATAAGAATCAGCACCTCCAAGTCCGAGGCCATGGTTCCCAGTTGGAAAAGTTTGAAATGCCCATCAAAGTTTGGGGATGAGGTGCTGGACTAAAGACTTTTTGCACATCATTGTAGTTTTACCTCAGTATAAGACGTTTTGTGTAATTCTCCATCCTTTAAACCAGATGTCAATTTCTCTATATTGTATTTGTTTTCATGTTCTCACACAAAACACTGATTGATTTCAGTTTCTTTTTGATAAAAGACACATTTCCATAGCTAACATTCAAATCCAGCCATGAGAATCAGTTTTTTTTCTCCTCCTCTTCATCGATTACAGAAATGTAGTGTATTATGACTGTGTCACGCTGAGCAAAGAAAGTGTTTGAACACTAAGAGTGAAATAAACCCAGGATAAACTATCAGCGATGTGTTTCAGCAGTGATATTGATCTGTACACTTTTCTCTGATAATTAAACACCTAGTTTATACTTAGTAATTATAAACTCCAGTCACTGTTCTGTGAGTGCTGTCAGTTTGACATACCTCAGAGCTCCTCTAATTCCTTCATCCTCTCTCCTTCTCATCTCCTCCAGTTTCTGGACCTTCTCTGTGTCTCCTTTTTGCTTCATCTTCTCAATCAAGAAGTCCAAGTGGACAATAGTGGACACTGAATCAGCTTTCAGAGCGATCTGCTCCAGTCTGACTACATGCTGGTAGGACTCATCCAGGAACTGGGACTTCTCTGCTGTCAGTTTGTTCATTTCCTCTTCAAAAAAATCAACGTCCTTCTTTTTTGTTCGTGTTTTGTTCTTCTGACCTCTCCTTATCCTGGTCACATATCTCCACTTTTCTTTCACATGCACTGATGCAGCACACTTGTTGGTGCATGACGTGCAGAGACCATCTCTAAAGACCTCACAGTGATTTAAGGGCACCAGGATGCGTCCAGGATAGTGACAGTTCTCCTCACAGACTGTGCAGCTGACAGCTGCTTTAACCCCCACCCCACACGTCTCTGCTCTGATAGGTTCTTTATGTTTAAAAACAACACATGGAGTGACCACTTCATTCTTCTGCAGAGCTTCCCGAGTCTGTTTCATCTCTCTCTGTTTCACTTCAGTGAATCTGATTCTTTCTTGCAGGTTTTGGATGCAGGCTGTCAGTCTGATTCTTTCCTTTAACACTTCAGGGGTCACTTCTGGCTGCAGAGGTGTACTTTCTTTCAGGAAAGCTGTGAACCCTCTCACTCCTCTCTCTGAGCTTTCAAAATTTAGTTTCAGGTATTTTTCTGCCTCGTCTTCATGCTGGCAGTTATTAAACAAGAAGTAAACAGACTGATTCTTCTTATTTTTGGCACATTTAATTTTTGCATCTTCAAGAGCTTTAAAAGCATTTTTAGGTTTTCTTCCATCTGAGTGTGTGATCAGAGCTATGATGTTTTGCTCCACATCTTTTCCAAACAGAGACATCACTGAATCAAAGACGTACATCAGTCGATCACTCAGTCGATTCTCTGTTGCCTTCATCACCAGACCCACTGCATGAACTTCATGGACTCCATCCAGCAAGTTCAATAATCTGTGACTGAAGATGCCACCGTGTTCGATGTCTCCATATCCAGGAGTATCGATGATGGTCAGAGAGTAGGGCAGAGTTTCATCTTCAAACCCAAAGATGTCGTACACCATCACATCTGATGTCTGACTTTCTGTCTGTCCTTCTATTTGACTCTTCTTCTCCTCCTCTACAATCGTAAACCAGACTCTATCCTCCCACTTCACTCCCATAGTGTAGTTGAGCAGAGCGTTGATCAGTGTGGATTTTCCTGCTCCTGTTTCTCCCACCAGTAAGATGGTTCTGTTTGTCTTGTCTTGTTTTTTTTCTCCAACAGTCATTCTTGTTCCAAACTTCTGTTTCTTTGGTCTCAGCTGGTAGACAGCAGGAGGTCCTGACCTGATCAGATCACTTCTGGAGATGATGTCCTTGTATTTTGAGACGTTACTCGTCCTGCACCAAAGCAGAGTTTCAATCAGAGGGCAGAGTGAATGCAGAAGTCTTTATGAGTACTGCTGTCTGTGATTATCATGTTATCTGTGCTGATGCAGCTGCTGTACAGCTCAGACTTTACTTTTACAAACACTATGACGTTTAAATGAGATAAAACCTGAAGACACAAACATGTATGGTGACAAAACTCAACATTTATGTGATCAAAATACAGAAATCAGATGAAGCCAGACGTCTTACTAAGTTTAATAATAATAATGTATATAATTCATGTGAGAAGGAATATAAATGAACAGGTATATCACAGGGAAGCTTCAATAATAAAATTGAATAAAATACGAAAACATGGTTGACCTTCAAATAAACAAACAGATAAAAAAAATAAATCAAAACTCCTCTCCGTCTGTTAGGAATCAATAAATAAATAATCAATTTAAGGTCACAGGAACTGAGTTAGAGATCAGTCATCTTCTACTCTCAAAAAGAAACTGATATTCAAATGTGGATTTATTACCCGTAGATTGATTCTGTTCATCTGGACACAAACGTCTCGTCACTCGTCCAAGTGTGTGTGTGAATGAGACAGCACACAGGAGATCTCTGAATGTGCAACATTTAAAGTGTATGATTTAGTAAAAAAAGGGGGGCCTGTATTGAACGTATTGAGTTTTAAAGAGAAAAGTATTTGGATTAAAAGGACTCATGTTAATGTGCTAATGAAATGTGAGCTGAATAACCTTTGCCTTAGAGATGGAGAGGATAATAAGGACGGGCTAAAGGTCAGTAAATCTTCTTTAAACACCTGATTGTTTGACTAGATATAAGAGAGAGGGAGGTGCGGGGAGTTGAAAGTTAAAAAGTAAATTGGGATGTCTGGAGGCATTCTGGGTCAGTCTCCAGTGTCCCGCGAGAAGGGCAGTTCAAAGGATTCCAGAAGTTCACTGTTGGAAATTTCAGCAGCAGCACCGGAAATCGTCCATGTTGGACTTGGATTTGACTCTATTCCTCCTCCTCATCATGATTTTAATTGATGTGTTGGATTATAATTCTGAGAAGGATTTGGACTTCCAAAAGTATCCTCGGGCAAGATGCTGAACCGCAGGTTGCTCTCCGATGTTACAATCAGAGTGAGCTCTTAGGTAGCAAAACCAACAAAGCTTGTATAAATGGATGAAAGAGGAACGTTGTATAAAGCACTCAGAGTGATCAAGTAGTAAAGCGCTGTATAAGAACCAGTCCATAAACCTGACCACCCTCTGCACTATTTAATAACCAGCCAGCGGAGCTCCTTCTCTAACAGACAAACACAAGAATTCTCTACAGTCCCTTTATTATGTAATACCTCTTTATGGTGAAAGGACTGAAAGCACTTTTCTTCTCTCCCGGAGTACTCAAAGTGCTCTATACAACATGCCACATTCACCCAATCACAGCCATTCTCACAAGCACTGTCTTAGAGCTTCCTACACATCTTACTCTGATGGATGCATCAGAGTGCAATTTGAGGATACTAGACATGCAGACTGGAGGAGCCAGGCATTGAACCACTAACCTTCTGATCAGTAGATGACCTGCTTTACCTCCTGAGCTACAGCCACCCCATTTATAATACGTATAAAGTTTACTACTGATTTTTCAGATACAGTGGGGGAAAAAAGTATTTAGTCAGCCACCGATTGTGCAAGTTCCCCCACTTAAAATGATGACAGAGGTCAGTAATTTGCACCAGAGGTACACTTCAACTGTGAGAGACAGAATGTGAAAAAAAAATCCACGAATTCACATGGTAGGATTTGTAAAGAATTTATTCATAAATCAGGGTGGAAAATAAGTATTTGGTCACCTCAAACAAGGAAAATCTCTGGCTCTCACAGACCTGTAACGTCTTCTGTAAGACGCTTTTCTGTCCCCCACCTGTATGAATGGCACCTGTTTGAACTGATCATCTGTATAAAAGACACCTGTCCACAGCCTCAAACAGTCAGACTCCAAACTCCGCCATGGCCAAGACCAAAGAGCTTTGGAAGGACACCAGGAAAAGTATTGTAGACCTGCACCAGACTGGGAAGAGTGAATCTACAATAGGCAAGCAGCTTGGTGTGAAAAAATCAACTGTGGGAGCAATCATCAGAAAATGGAAGACATACAAGACCACTGATAATCTCCCTCGATCTGGGGCTCCACGCAAGATCTCATCCCGTGGGGTCAAAATGATCATGAGAACGGTGAGCAAAGATCCCAGAACCACACGGGGGGACCTGGTGAATGACCTGCAGAGAGCTGGGACCAAAGTAACAAAGGTCACCATCAGTAACACACTACAACGGCAGGGAATCAAATCCCGCAGTGCCAGACGTGTTCCGCTGCTGAAGCCAGTGCATGTCCAGGCCCGTCTGAAGTTTGCCAGAGAGCACATGGATGATACAGCAGAGGATTGGGAGAATGTCATGTGGTCAGATGAAACCAAAGTAGAACTTTTTGGTATAAACTCAACTCGTCGTGTTTGGAGGAAGAAGAATACTGAGTTGCATCCCAAGAACACCATACCTACTGTGAAGCATGGGGGTGGAAACATCATGCTATGGGGCTGTTTTTCTGCCAAGGGGACAGGACGACTGATCCGTGTTAAGGACAGAATGAATGGGGCCATGTATCGTGAGATTTTGAGCCAAAACCTCCTTCCATCAGTGAGAACTTTGAAGATGAAACGAGGCTGGGTCTTCCAACATGACAATGATCCAAAACACACCGCCCGGGCAACAAAGGAGTGGCTCCGTAAGAAGCATTTGAAAGTCCTGGAGTGGCCTAGCCAGTCTCCAGACCTCAACCCCATAGAAAATCTGTGGCGGGAGTTGAAAGTCCGTGTTGCTCGGCGACAGCCCCAAAACATCTCTGCTCTCGAGAAGATCTGCATGGAGGAATGGGCCAAAATACCAGCTACTGTGTGTGCAAACCTGGTAAAGACCTATAGTAAACGTTTGACCTCTGTTATTGCCAACAAAGGTTATGTTACAAAGTATTGAGTTGTATTTTTGTTATTGACCAAATACTTATTTTCCACCCTGATTTACCAATAAATTCTTTACAAATCCTACCATGTGGATTCATGGATTTTTTTTTCACATTCTGTCTCTCACAGTTGAAGTGTACCTCTGGTGCAAATTACTGACCTCTGTCATCATTTTAGGTGGGGGAACTTGCACAATCGGTGGCTGACTAAATACTTTTTTGCCCCACTGTATGAGATAAACTATTCTTTATTTTTATGAAATGAACAAAAGTTCATGTACAAAAAGGGGTGTCGAGATGAAGGGACTGACTGATTTTGATTGAGTGACCTCACTGTGTTTTCGAGGAGAACCCGTATCTGGATCAAGTCATCAAAACATTCAGATCATACCTCTGTTGTTTCCCATCTCTGAAGTTGATATTACACAGCATGCTGACTTCTTCTCTGACTTTTGTCTCCAGCTCGGCCAGGGTCTCCTGAATCATAAACCGGTCACTGGTTACAGTCACAGCAGACCAGTCCTGCAGCTGGGGCTTATTGTAGGTAAGAGGGAGGACGTTCTCCAGGAAGCTGAAGGGGTCTCTGATGAGCGAAGCTTCATGAAACTGCAGCTTCTTCTTCTTCATGTGTGTAATCTCTGCCTGCAGCTCATCAATAAAGCTTTCTGCCTCCGTCTCATTTATTTCCTGCTTCGTCTCGATCGTCTCAGACAGTCTGGTGAACTCTGTCTTTATGTGCTGCACCAAAGCGGTCATCACCTTCCTGCTGTACGATAACGCCTCCTCAGCTTTACTTCTTCTGGTCTTCACTGACTGTTGAAGCTCCTGGATTTTCTGCTCACGCTCCTGGATCATCTGATCCATGCTGTTATTGTCTAATCTCAGCTGGGATTTCCTCATCTCAGCCTCGTCCTCCAGACTCACTGTTTCATGTGTTTTATGGTCACTGCATTTACAGGACCGACACAGAAACACTTGATCCAGTCTGCAGATCAACTCCAAAGGCTCACCGTGATCCCTGACATACTCTGCTCTCCAGGTTCTTAACTGGATCGATCAGCTTGTGTTTCTTCAAAGCTGAAATCCTCTGATGAGGCTCCAGATGTGTTTGACAGTAGGACAGTAAACACATTAAACAGGACTTCTGGGCGCTGACCTTGGACCCTGCACAGATGCTGCAGAGCACGTCTTCATGTCCTGCTTGTTCAGATGAACTCAACAACATTTCTTGAAGAGATTTTTTAACCTTTTCTGCCATTTCAGCAATGACAGGGTTAACCCGAAGCAACGGCCTGGTGTAAAATGTCTCTTTGCACAGTGGACATTGGAGTACAGACAGGGTGCTCCAGTAGTCTGTGATACAGTTCATACAGAAGTTGTGTCCACAGGGAATCGACACAGGTTTAGTGAACACACTCAGACAGACGGGACAAAGAAGACTGTCCTCAGACACCAGAGCCGCAGCCATGACTGCAACATACAAGCAGAGCTAATATTAGCACAGTGTAAAGTTACTATAATCCTCATTTATCATCATCAGAGTTCAATATACAAAAAAGCAAAAATGAAACTGAAAAGAAAATGCAACTGTACCTTCTCTATGAAGACTGAGCGGTGTAAATCAAAGAAACAGGCTCTTCTTCTTTTTAGTTTCTACTGACACACTGACCACATCGTCTCCTCCCACTTCCTCATTTGAGTAGAACAAATTAACTCTTTAGAAAACAGACCATGAAACCCCTCACAGGTTAAAAAGGTTCACTGGGAAGCTGATCAGCATGAAAACTACAGCAGCTCAGAATGAACTCCTGGATTCAAACCTCCACCTTCAAGAAAAACAAAGTGGATAGAAGTTTGAGAAGTTTGAACAGAGGAACGAGTTAAGAGGAATGAACAATGGGGAGTTCTGACTCCGCCCACTGAGACTTGCAGTTTGTTCCTGCATCTGTGATCTTTATCTCTGGCTCTGGGCTCAGGAACAGAAGTGAGTACACTTCTGTACTGATATCAGCTACATGTCAAATCCTTCACAACATCACAGTAATTTCATCATCACTGAGTTCACAGCTTGAGGCTTTTTTTCTCATGAACATTCAAGAACAGCTTAACACGGCCTATATCGAAAAGAAAAGTAGAAACACAAAATGAAACTAAACTGGGTACTCCTGTGTTAGCCTGATATCATGAGCACAGTCCAAAATAAACACTAGACACTCATACTGAAATTCAGAGCTTTGTCTGCATTAATTAGTCACATGAAAAATAATTAAGAGATAAATTAAGAGGTCAGACTGTGACATGATGGAAAATCTGACCAAATAAAAGCAGCTGCATCAGAAATCAGAGTCATGGTGATATTTTAACATGAATCCACACACAGCAGGGATCCACACCGTCCAGGGGCTGTCAGTGAAAATGAACGTCCCTCAGAGTGAAGGACAGTGTCCACGAAATAAAAACGTTGTTTTTGGAGGTCGGGGAGCAGAGCTGTGGAGCTGTGGAGGTGACGGCTGTCTGAGACGGAGCGTCTGCCTCTGCTGTGATTCTCCTTCATGTTTCTCCACATGTATTATCTGTGTTTCCACCACTGGAGGGCGCTGTGGGTTATTGATGTGTGGGAACTGTAACCAATCACTGCAGGCTGAATGCTTCTCTTTGGTCATGTGACCATTTGATCTCTGATCAGTGGCTGTGTCCCAATTCAGGGTCTGCATGCTTGAAGTACGCGCACTACGCGTACTACGTACGGTGCGTACTATAAGTACGAGAAGTGCGGAAGTGAGAGGCTCGTGAAATGGGACTGTATAGTGTTAAGGTTCAAAAATATTGGGGATGGAGACAAGAGAAAAACCACAATAACAACACTGGTCCGGTCGGGTTGAGTCAAACGATGATTTTAATGATCACACACGTGGGAGATGGACACTGATGCAGACAGCATCAGATCTCAAAATGGTGGAGCATTGATCAAACTCTTATAGCCTCTGGTGCCCCCACCTTATCATAAAGCCTAAACATTCACATGCTTTCTCTCACACAGCACCTAAGCTACGACCTTGGCTCTCCATTTATCTGCTCCTGCTGAGATGGGGCAGAAAACTCCAGCATGTTCTCTTCTAATCAGACAAATAAGGCGATGACTTTCTGCAAACAGTATTTCTTATAACTCAGCAGTATAATGCATCATAAAGCAAACTCATTCATCCACAGAGGCTTTGGAGTTGACGTCACGCCGCAATGCATTGTGGGAGCGCGGCACCATTTTCGGGGTCTACGAATCAAATCAAAAACACTGTGTTGGAACGACGATTACAAGATGTTTAAAAGCAGCTCAAACGAGAATGAACTGTATAGAGACCGATTGCGTCCAGAGGCGAAGCAGCGGTACTTGCAGAAAATAGCGTGCATTGGAAATGTGGACCCGTATGAAATATGGCCGTGGAGTAGAAACCCTGAAGACCAACCGCTATTGACGTAGCCTGACATATTCTCGTACCTTATCTGTGGAGTCAGCGCGTACAAGTCGTCATTCAATCAAAGGTAAGTCAGCTCGAGTACTGCGAGTGAAATGCGTTTGATTTCCCTGCAAACATTCAGATTAGTGCAGCATAAATTCATTCATGAGGGGAAAGTGAGAACATGTGGAGGCTGTTAGAGGGATAACAGTGAGTTCAGTGCATTGATGTGACATTGTCCTGAAGGATTTAGTTATTCTTTATGGTTAAAGAAATTGCAATGATTTATTAATGTTTATTATAAATAATCCTAATTACACATCTTGCTTCCATGTTTGTATCTTGTGTCACTGAAAATACATTTTATTTTAGTTTTATACTTTGATCAATGACCTGCAGAATCTCCTTATCATATTAAGTGATTCATAATTGTCACTTTATGCTTTCTCCATCTCTACAGTGATGACATCCTTGCATTACATGCTTTAGGTTCATTTTCTGCAGGCAGGTTTCTGACAGAACAGGCAGATTTACACTATAACCTGCAGCGATGGACACATAAAGAAATGAAAAATTACATGTATGTGCTAACTTTCTAAACACTTTGTTCCATTTATGATAAAGTAGATTAAACACATTTGTGTCGGCCTTGGCTCATTAGTTCTTGTCTTTAAATGAACTTTGTCTGTGTGTGTTTCAGGTGCTGCACTCTAAGACTGAATGAACCAGCATTGCAGCCATGGGTCACTGTGAGCATCACAGGGAAGGTTGAAGCCGCCCACTGCACCTGTATGGCCGGAGTCGCGGAGACCTGCAGCCACGTCACTGCTCTTCTGTTTAAAGTAGAAGCAGCAGTGTTGATCTGTGGCACAAGGACTGTTACAGATGAACCTGCATACTGGGTTTTGCTGGGTAATGTGACCAAGATACAGCCAGAGGTTGGCCATAAGATAGACTTCTCCTCTTCAGCTGCCCAAAAAAGGCTCTTGATCAAAACATACAGAGACCATCTGTAGTGACAGGTAAAAGGAGCCTCAAAACAGAAAAATCCCACCTGCTACTTTGGAGGAGTCGTCGCTGCTATTGGATACTTTGCTGGAACACAGTAAAGCTGTGGGTTGTGGGAATGACCCATAATGTTCTATCTAGGGGTCTAGATTTATGCCTGTAGTGCACTGCTGTGTAAATAATTTGCATTTACTAAATATGTACTGACTGAGTCCCACTGTTCAAAAGTTGAATAAAGAAACAAACTAATTTTTGCCTCTTTTTTTTTTATTAAAACCACCTTATAGAACATCACATCTGTTACAATGATGATGTCATTTATAGTTTACAAATAACAAAATGTTTACACAAAATCATGAGTGTTTACATGATATCACCCACTACTAACATTACTTTATTTACTGTATCTTTTGAAAAAATACAGCAATTTTAACAGCACAAGACTTAAGAACATTTAACAGGAGCAGGTTTCATTTTCCCTGGTTTTATTATCACACTGTTCACCAAATGCAGCAAACCTTCACCATCTTATCCAGGAGGGTCACCTCTTCACCCTCACATGGAAGAAGTAATCTGATTGGCATGGTGGTATGTTTGAAGCAGGTCCCTCGTGTAGCGCTGGGACCCAGTCACGATGTTTCATCCATTTCATGGGCTGGTTTGCTGCAATAATGCCAAATAATTAGCAACTCTATAGATAGAAGGTAGTTCTGCAAAATCACTCAGTAGGATGTTTGTTCTAATTTGCTATGACCTCAGAGCGCAATCGAAAATAAAACTAATAGGCTATAAACAGAGATATGAACATATTTAGAACTTACCGGAATGAAACTGTCTGGAGCACCAACAGATATTTGGAGATGGAAGAGAACTGGATATCAGCTCAGTCTCACAGCTGCTCTCCAGGCTGGATGCCTTCGTTTGGTAACATCGATACACGAGCCGCCTCATGTTGCTTCCAGGTTGGGAAAGAATGAAAAGACAAACCCTTTTCAACCTTATTCTCTTGCCGGTCGTGTGATCGAACATTGCAGCCGACCACACAGCAAATACGAACCATGGCTGTGCTTTCGCTCCTTTTTCACTTAGACCCCCAAAATGGCGGATCGGGCCAAAATCCTTTCCACGCCCACCCCCGTGACATCACACTCCAAAGCCCTATACACTTCGTCGCGCTGTTCAGGTTGCCTAGCAACCATGATACTAACCGCGAGACACGTTACATACAGCTTTGTGTGACAGAAATGAAGGAGAAAATGTTTTGTTGGTCATTCATTTTTGTCATGACATCACTTTGATTAGTTGAGTATCTGAGGCTGAGACCACAGGACTGTGAACATGATTGTTGGGCTTCACTTAACACCCAGCACGCCCCTGCGGGCAGTTTATCCTTCAAGCTCGGGTCCTCTACCAGAGGCCTGGGAGCTTGAGGGTCCTGCGCAGTATCTTAGCTGTTCCCAGGACTGCGCTCTTCTGGACAGAGATCTCCGATGTTATTCCCGGGATCTGCTGGAGCCACTCGCCTAGCTTGGGAGTCACCGCACCTAGTGCTCCGATTACCACGGGGACCACCGTTACCTTCACCCTCCACATCCAAACAATGAGTGCAAAGCCAGCTATCCACGGGATCACAGACATCATCTGTACTAGAGAGATGGAGTCATGTTTGGTGAGCACAAGTTTATTTCTTATAATCTGTTGCTGACAGTCACTGAGATAATCTCACCTTTAGTCACACTTTGGTTTACTTGTTTTGCTTTAATGGACCATAAATATTAATATTCATGTTTATCAAAGGTTGTTTTTTCTAAAGCCTCTAATTTATTTGATGAAACTGATTTTTTTAAACGAGCTGCCTGAAACTTTCTGTCTGTGGAATCGTCACTTTCATTGCACCAAAGCAGCTGAAGTGGATTCACAGTGGTTCATGTTTCCTAAGTGGACAGACTGATATCCATGAAGTGTTACTGACTGTGTTATACTGGGACGATCAATTTATTTATTACTTCATTTATTTCAACAGTTTGTAACAAAACTACCAACAAAGTTCAAACTTTAGTGGGTGACAAAGGTCGACCTCTAACAGTTACACATCTGTCCTGATAACTTTCATCACTGTCTTTCCACAGCTTAGTGTTGGGGCACCACTGATGACTCAGAGTGGATCCATCTGGCTGCAGAGTGGAGTTATCATTGTGCCTGGATGCTTCATATTTCCTTCAGCCTACACTCCTGTGTCCCAGTACCAGCAATGGATCAGCGACACAGTTACAGGGACACCACCAGGCTTTGTTACCTTCCCCTCCCCAGACAGTTCATTAGAAACCTCTCCTCCTCCCACTGCTCCTCCCACCGCTCCTCCCACCGCTCCACCCACTGCTCCTCCCACCGCTCCTCCCACCGCTCCTCCCACTTCCCCGACATGTGTGGGTGTGTTTTGCAGTGGTGAAAACCTGATCCACTTCACTCACTTCACATCACTGTGTGTTCTCGTTGTGTTTGCTGCAACTGTTGGAAACTAGATCAACATATTTACTCAAGTACAAACATGAAGAACTTTACCTGACATGTTACTTTATAACTTTAGGAACCTTTGATTTCACCGTATTTATGCACATCAGGAGGGTTTTCTTATTAGCACAGTTATTATTTTTATGTGATTATTTTCTCTACACATCTGTCTGTATTTGCTTTACTGTCATTATGAAATGAAGCCTTCTTACATAATTCTGAGCAGTGAGATGTTGTTATCACTAGGGGTGCAACGATATTCGTATCGATATTGAACCGTTCGATACAGTGCTTTCGGTTCGGTACGCATATGTATCGAACAATACAACATTTGTAATTTATTTTATCAACTTTCCTTCCGACGATGCTGTCTGTGTTGAGCGCTCAGTGAATCTGTGTTCGACTACTCCGCCTAGGCTGCACTGTCGAGCGCAGATCCACTGAGCGCTCAACACAGACAGCATAGTCAGAAGGAAGAGCGCAGGGCAAGCTAGCAAGACACATGGACCTCCCCACCCTCATTCAGATCTGGCGTTTGGAATTATTTTGGTTTTCATGTGACGTATGACCCTGAAGGTAAGCGAGTCATGGACTAAAGTAAAACAGTATGTTGGATGTGCCATGCAATGCTCAATTACATGGGTGGGAACTAGTGTGTTAGCGCAGTTAGCTCGTTAACGTGTTGGCCGTCTAGCCCCATGCACGGGGCGATCGGCGGTAGCTCGTTAACGGAGATTTGCCGTGTTGTGGCGTTAAGGTCATTTCAACGAGATTAACCTGAAAGCACTAGTGGGAACACAACGAATATGACTGCACATTTACGCCGACATCATCCTAGTGCAAAGACAAAAACAACAAGCATGCTACTAACTTTAGCCGAGTCATTTAGACAGCTGTTAGCACATGATTCTCCTTATGCTGCTGAGAATATAGCCCAGAAGAAGCGGATAGTATAGCTTTTATTTTGGAAAGAGACATTTCTCTGTAATAAACTCTCTTTTCCAAAGATGAGTGATTCCTCAATCAGATACAGGGCTTGCAATATCGCTAGCCCGACGTCCTGGAGCTAGCGATTTTTCCAGTCGGGCTACCAAAATCTATCTCTGCCCTGCCTGTCGGGCTATTGTAGGAAAAATATATGTCAATGCTTTTGCATTCTTTCAGAAATGTAGCTGGGTAATTATGTCATTGGCATCGGTGAGCCACTGTCAATATGTGACATATTGAAATCGTGTTTGGATTTGCGCTTGTTTTTTTGCTTTCACTTTGCAATCGTGTGAACTGTGTATAGAGAGCGACAGCACTGATCTGTGAGTGATGATAATTTGTGCACCAATTCCTCTGACATCGTCTTATTAATCGTTAGCTTACTATGCAAACATGACAAGTGAAATCTCCCGCAGCTTAAACATGTGAGAGGTTGATCGCGCAGAGAATCGCTGAGCTTATGTGAGTGTGTGTGTAAAAGCAGCAGGATATATATATTATTTAGTTCTGCTGAGCCAAATAAGACAGGTCAGGGTGAAGAAGTGACAGCCAAAGAAAAGCTTACCACAAAACAGAGAAGTTATGACAAATCAGACTATAAGGCAAAAAGAAAGTGCAGCTTTATGGTTTCATGGACAAAAGAATTTCTGTGGCTGCAATATGACGAGCTAAATAACCAGGGCTGCACATAAGTGGTCCGCAGGTGCGTATTTGCTGTCAAAATAAAAAACACGCACAAGGGTTAGGGTTAAATTTAAAAACTGTACTTTTGTGTTAAAATATATATTTATAATTTTAATAAATGACAAATTAAAAAGGCATGAACATTTTTTTGTATCAAAAAAATATCGAACCGTGACACCAAAGTATCGAACCGAACCGTGAATTTTGTGTATCGTTGCACCCCTAGTTATCACACACTTATTTCTGTTGTTTGCTCAAAATCTTAAACTAATCTATTAAAATCTTTGAAATCTTCTTTTGTGGTGGAATGTGTTGTATATTTCCCATCTGTCCTCAGACTGTGGTTAATGGTAACTACACTGCCTATACCACATGCAAAGAAGGCAGGAAGTAGCACTAGCAGGTCTAACAAGGCCACTACTTGTGCTACACCAGTGCTACACGGACACTGAGGGAGTTCTCTCACACACAGGTAAGTGAACATGTCTCGTTCCTCGCCCACTTAGAATAAGACACTGCCGAGACAGAGAGTGTAGTGGTAAAGAGAACGGCAGAGAGATGCCGAATTTAATCCTTTAAATTGATTTCATTCCTTAAACACAGGTTTGCAGGGTCGGAGCAGATATACCTGAGAGGAGGATGGCTGAGCTGTTTTGAGAGATGATGTGACTAAACTTTTTATTTTAATTTCCTAAGCTTGGGTGAAACATTTTGAGTTTGACGCATGAGATGTGTCAAAGAGAGGGATTTAAGGTTTAATTTGAAATGGGTTTTAGGATTATGTTATAACTTTTGGGGTTTTTGATAATTTAGGTATGGTAAAACTGAGGCAGAAATTGTTATTTTTATGTTAAGGTTAAAGGATTAAAGTGAACTGAATCCTGTTTAGAAGATAAAATTCTGGTGTTCATAAGAAGCTGTGTACAAAACTTAAAGGGAAACTGTGGGAATAAAAGATATGCTTTGAGGAAAACTAGTGAAGATTGTAGGAGTAGAAAATGTTTGATTTCTTTTTGATTTCTAGAAGAAGTGGTTATAATGTAGGCTTACACATACAGATATTACATAGATTTATTTCTAGGGTAGAGGAGAGAGCTTGTTATGAGAATGTTACAAGTGTCGCTGACCCAAATGAATAACATTGAAGATTATATACGCAAAAATGATTTTGTATACACATTGCGATTGTGCTCATTTAGAGTTGTTGCTTGGTCTACAGAGGGTCTTAAGCTTTGTTTGGCGCAATGTCCAGACAATCTATTGTGTAAGAGACTTAGAGCATAGAAGGCCGCACATGCTTACAAACACATAGGATCTATAAACTTGCAAGGCCAAAGGCCTGACATTCATTTAGCTTATAACTGAATTTGAGCTGGTCTAGCAACAAGTGACAGAAAGAAAAGAAGAAAGTGTACTTTATTGGTCCCCGTGGGGAAAATCCCTCTCTGCATTTAACCCATTCACTCAGTGAAGCAGTGGGCAGCCACTGGGCGCCCGGGGAGCAGTGTGTAGGGACGTTCCTTGCTCAGAGGTACCTCAGGGTAGCTGTTCAGGGGAATTGAACCCCCGACCTTCCGATCATGGGGCCGCCACTCTACCTACTGAGCTATCCCACCTGGAAGAGGAGTTGTTTTTAGGCAGCTTTTGGCTATGATCACTTATACGCATGTGAGTAATTGCTTAATGTTGTAAAACTAATGATTGAAACATATCGAGTTGTTTTCTCTCTGATCTTTTAGTAGACATGGGGCGGCTTATAATGACGTTTTCTTGTGAGTTTTGACTGATGACAAGGTGACTTAAGGTCAGCAGGGCAACTTGTCGGCAGCATAGCCAGTTTTGGATACCGGATGATTGATGTATTAGGCAGCACATAGGCTGAGACTATTAGATTTTCTCTGGCAACCAGGTACATATGACAGCGGATGTGAGAATATTGGGCAACAGCATTGAGGGATGTGAAAGCAGCGCTTTAAGATTCTTTGCTGCCACTGTGAATACGAATGTGGTCTTTGCCTAATTAAATAAAGGTTACACTGACTCACTGCTTCCTCTTCTGGTACAAACTGGCATTACATGGGAGTACAGCCCAAAACCAGTTTACAACACTTTACAGCACATTTCATGCTGCAAACACGAGAAATTCACATTTTGAAATGTTCTCCTCCTGAAAGAGAAACTCTTACGAATACATGTCCCAGAAGGTCGGTCTCCACAATCCCCGTCCATGACTTTCAGTCCCAAAGCCTGACAACAGCGCACACACACACTGTGGTTGTGATGATGTCACAAACACACACCTGGGGAGTCCAGTGTGCTCTAAGCAGGAAGCAACAATGAGGTCATGTGACTTTGACCTCCTCATTAATACAAAAACACATGAAGGGAGAAATTATCCGTAAAGACCAGACCAGTTTGAGTCTATGGGGACTGAGTCACTGCTGCCTCTGCTGGATGTCAGAGGAACTGCAGGGATCACCTTCATTGTTGTTTTTGTCTTCATCTGATCACTGAGCTCATTTTGACTTATTTCACTGTTCAGGACATTTTTGATGTGTCTTAATGTCACGCTAGGAGTGACAGGAAGTGACCTATAGCCTGCTTGACAAAATAAAAGCTCTTTTTAATCGGCGTGCAGCATTGAGTCTGTGAAACTTCAGGACTATTGATCAGGTTCAGTTAATCAATCACAAGCTGTTTGTGGTAGAGATGGCACGATACCACTTTTTTATGTCCGATACCGATACCGACATAAATTTGGATATCTGCCGATACCGATATGAATCCGATATAGTGTTTTTTAATCAACAAAACTGTTTTTTTAAATATCTTGCTGCATTTTGTATAAGTTCATACTCAAGTTTAAAACAACAACTACACTAAAGCTATTCTGTTATACCTGTATGCAAAAAAAAAATTTCATAGTTCAGCAATACTGATCAATCTAATAAACTTAGACCTACACCATCCTCCCTATTCTAGTATTTTAAAGAGTACTTAGCGTAAATATTAAGCAACCTAACTAATAGGGTTCCAACTCCCAGCAACAACAAAAATAAATAAATAAAAAATAGGGAACCACCCCTCACGCTCCACCTCATGATGCTTAATCAATGTAATCAACCTTAATTTGATGCAGTGTGAAAAAAATGCACAGAAATCAATTATTTTTCAAGAAATATTAAATAGATTCAACATCTTTCTTCAACAAAATTGCAGACTGCACAGATGGTACCTTCCCAAAGTAAAAAGTACTATAGCTTACTAGGGTATATTAGACTTAATAGTTACTATATACAGTAATTGACTTCTATTCATTTTACATCAAATTAAAACTTTGGGTGTCAGATAATTATTTATTAAAAGCTCGACATTTTAAATGAGAATAAGAAAGAAAAGTATGTCTTTTTGCCCCCTTTTCCCAGTTAATGCCCTATCGGCCCCCCTGGCTAAACTTTGCTAGATCCGCCCCTGCACAGTTACCAGCGTCAGCTACGTAGAAAAAGATCCTGGTGTAGAAAGTAATATTAAATAAATTCTAACAACAGCTTATCAAGCTTAAATGTGCTGCTGTTGTTCAGCCGCTGGTTTCCTCTTTCTGGCGCAAAGTGGGCCAAAAACAAACAAGGGAGACGGACTCGCACAGAAAAGCCGATCAGCTGATCAGTGATCAGTTTCACGATTGAAGTAGCAGCCGGAGAGCGAGAGGCAGTCGCTCGTTAAGCTTAACGCAGGAATGCTTTACAAACATTCAGAGATGGACTTACACACTTGCTTTACTTCTCTCGGGATAACTTTGTCGGAGATGAAATGCCGGGTTGCTAGCGAAGCTCCACATGCTATCCAGACCACCGACAGGTCCCGCATGCCACAGCCGCTCTATCACGTGATGCATACTGCTCCGACGTGCTAACGTTCTGAGGCGAGTTACGGCGTGTTGCAAGTTTTGTGAGGTGCTTTCGTGATATTTAATGGATCGGATTACATTTTTTATTTTTCTCCGATATCCGATCCAGTAATTTAGGTCAGTATCGGACCGATACCGATACGTAATATCGGATCGGTCCATCTCTAGTTTGTGGACAGAGTGGTGCTGGAGCAAAGATCACGGGTTCATTTAAAGGTCAAATGTGAGTCTCCTGTGTTAAAAGCCGCCTCACTGCCCAGTTAAACAGCAAAGATTAAAAATGAGTCAAAGGTTTCAGTCACAGACGAGAAGCTTGTGTTGTGTCTTTTCTCCCAGCTGTTCTTCATCTCACCTCAATTCTCCGATCAGTGTTTCCAGGTATTTCTGAGGTTGCTTTAAAGGTCTGGATCAGATCCACAAGAGAGAAAAGCATGAACAGATACAGTCCAAGTCATTCATTTGATTCCAGTCAACACATTTATTGATCATTAGTAGCCACATTAAAAATTAAGCACTGATTCATCCACTAAGGCTCAAACTGCACATATCCATGAAAACATGATATTTATCTTATAAAAACATGATGTTTATTATTCAAAGGTGTTTGAAAGCCTTGCCAGGTGAGTTTGATCCAGGAGGGTCTGAAGCCAGTGTCACACAGAGACTGTGCAGAGACTGTAGAAGGACAGAGCAGCAGCAGAGCAGTCCAGATACACTGATGATCCTCTGTCAGATCCAGAGGGACACACAGGGCTGATGCTGGACTCTACATTGTGTCTGACAGTGGAGCTGTTCTCAGAGCAGTTCACTCTGCAGCACTGACAGTCATCTGCACTTCATTCCTCTGTCAGTCACTGCTGGATGAAGCTCTCCTCTCCACCTCCCAGTAACATGGCCCAGTCAGAGCGTCTCTACACACAAGCTGCTGCTGCTTCATCCATTCTGGATCATCAGGACACAGCTGCTCCTCTCTCAGCAACACACACCATCCTATTTACAACCAGCTCCACCTGCAGAGAGAAGAAGGAAGAGCAGAGGAGATAAACGAGTGTTTCCAGAGACTCTTCATCAGCTGTCAGTGATGCAGCACATCTAGTATAAAGAGCAGCAGGGACGTCAGTGCTGGGACTGTACTAGGACTCATTGCTGCTTCACTTTTTCTAATCTTTGGATTTTTATTGAAGTTGATGAAAATGTTTTTGACTCCTAGTTTGAGTTTGGACTTTCATTCATTAGAAGAACCTTGGTGTGTCCACTCTGAGCTCTGTAGGAACCCCAACAATCCAGATGGACGGTTCCAGCTGTTAACTGGTGGAATACCAGCCAAACATCTGCTCTGCACAAAAGGCAGAAACAGGAAGTGTTTGTGTCCAATCCTGAAGGCTGTTACCATTCTCCTCCCACAGCTTCACTGAGAAGCTGCAGCTTTACAGGAAACACTGCATCTTTCTTTCATACTGACTGTGTTTAGTACAATACTGCTGACAGCACCACCCACTCACTCCATCACTCTACTGACCTCAGAGTCTCCAATCTGTAGTCTGGACTCTCCTTAAGATCACACAGCTGCTTCACGTCTGGATCCTGCAGCTTGTTTCCTCTCAGGTCCAGCTCTCTCAGATGGGAGGGGTTGGACTTTAGCGCTGCTGCCAGATAATCACAGCTTATCTTTGACAAACCACAGTTCCACAATCTGCATAAAAAATTAAAGAAAGTTTATTAGACAAAGTGCTTGGAATCATTCAGTGTTTCATCATCTGTTCAGAGCTGAAGAAGGTTCAGAATGTAGAAGTTTAGAAAATGGAAACTCCAAACAGCTGAAGCCAACAGGAAGCAGCTTCAAACAGGAAACTGTGCAGTTTCAGACTATATGTCCTGATGCAGCCAGTTGGATTTTGGAGATTTGAATCTCTGTTCTGTGACTAAGTCCTTGAATCATTTCTTCCAGTTGGTCCAACAAGACAGACTAAGTGTTGGACATGTGTTGTGGCTCCATCAGGGGAGCTTCTAAATGTGATGTGTTGGCCGCTCTGGGTCTGTCAGGTCACAGGACTGAAGAGAGCTCAAACTGGGCACACAGTGGTTCTAGACTTGACCTGAGATTGTCTGAAACTGACTGGGAGATTTTTACACATGTTCCACTCCTCCTTGGAACAACAGGAAGTTCCCAGCATATGGAAACAAAGGTTAAGTGTCTTATGGCATTCAGTGATGATGGTGCTGTGGCCCCACCACCTCCACCTCTTTGTAAAGGAACTAACTGTAATCTGAAGCTTCAAATGGAACTAAGACTTCCTCCACTAGGTGGCAGTGTCTGATGAGAAAGTGTGAGTGGAGCTGGCCTGGAGTCAGAAACAGGAAGATGCAGGATTTGGGCTGAAATGGCGAAAAGTGGCAGAGCAAGAAGGTTGTAGGTTGAAGCTTGTTGGCCTTTCTGTCGAGGTTGGATGTTCCCCGTCAGTCCAATGAAATGCTGCTTAGGTTCATTGGTGCTTCTACATTGGCTGTAGGTGTGGATGTGAGAGAGTGCTTCTCTGTCTCTCTCTGTTGGCCCTGTGATGGACTGCTCCCCTGCGTAGGTGGACCACGCATCTTGCCCGATGACAGCTAGAGCACAGGCTCTAGGCAGCACGGTGGCACGGTGGTTAGCACTGTTGCCGCACAGCAAGAAGGTCCTGAGTTCAATTCCAACATCAGGTCTTTCTGTGTGGAGTTTGCATGTTCTCCCCGTGTTTGCGTGGGTTCTCTCCGGGTACTCCGGCTTCCTCCCACCGTCCAAAGACATGCAGCTTGTGGGGATAGGTTAATTGGATAATCCAAATTGTCACTAGGTGTGAATGTGAGTGCGAATGGTTGTCTGTCCCTGTGTGTTGGCCCTGTGACAGACTGGCGACCTGTCCAGGGTGTACCCCGCCTCTCGCCCTATGACAGCTGGGATAGGCTGCAGCGCCCCCTGCGACCCTGAAAAGGAGAAGCGGAAGTGAATGGATGGATGGATGGATTTGTGGCCTGAAATCCCCCAGTTAGCAGTGTGGTAGATAGCTATGACATGCTAATCCCATCCAGCAGCTGGATTCTAACTGTAAGCTGAGCCGTGCTGAGCCAAAGCACTTTTTCATATACAAATTACAACATTTAATAGAAACCTGTTGGTCAGCATCTTATTAGCCTGCTGTTAGCTTCATTCCACAGAAAACTGAGAGAAACTAACAGAGTTGATAAAGAATAAAGAGAAATGTGCTGATTTAAAGCCTTTGAAGTGCTTCAGATGATCTCTGTCCACTTCTGTCCACTCATTCATTCATGTAAGCTTTCTAATGCAGCTTTGATCTTCACAGTCTGCTTCATGAAACTCATTCTAACCCTGAATGTCAGAGTGTTCCTCCTTCTCTTTCCCATCATTCATGCTGGCAGTGGAGGAGATTTGGATGTTGGACTGTGTTTGGATGATGTGTGTATGTTTGTGTTGGACTGCTGTTTGTAAAGCAAACGCACATTTTGCTTTGGATTTCAGTGTCACACAGACTTTAAGGTGGAATGAAGAGTTTTAGAGTTTCACAGTGAATTATCCAGTAGAGGATTTTTCTTCTTCTCTGAAGGTTTGAAATGTGAACATTGTTCTGCTGCAGTCAATGGACTAAACCAGAGAAGAAGAAAACAGACTTTACCATGAAGATCCTCAGTGTGGATCAGTATCAGCCTGATGTCTGCAGTTTAGTGTCAGCACAACTTTCACATCATATTCATCTCAGCACAACTAAAACATGCTGACTGACCTCAGAGTTTCAAGTCCACATCCTGGACTCTCCAGAAAACCACACAGATGTTTCACTCCTGAATCCTGCAGCTTGTTGTTCTCACTCAGGTCCAGCTCTCTCAGATGAGAGGGGTTGGACTTCAGCGCTGCTGCCAGACAATCACAGCTGATGTCTGACAAACCACAGCTCATCAATCTGTATAAAGAAGGACAGATTTAAGTTTTTTAGACAAAGTGTGAGCTTGAAGTCATTCAGTGTTTCATAATCTGTTCAGAGCTGAAGAAGGTTCAGATGTAGAAGTCAATTTAAGTCAACTGTAAGCAGCTTCAAACAAACACAAGAGAAAAAAAATCTGAATTTTTCACATTAAAGTTGTACATTTATCATAAAAACATGAAGAGTTGTTAAGCTTTAATGCATGAAATTAAAAAACAAACATCAGAGTCCAAAACAAAGAAAACAAATTCAGGAGGCCAACTATGAGGTGCCGTAAGGGACGTTATTACTGAAACGCTCTCACACACACTACTGAGAAACCAAGGCATTTCAGTTGAACAGGAAGTTGTTTCTTGACAAGGAAACTGAAGGAAAAAGTGGTCGATTTCAAACAAACCACTACACAGATGTCTACTCAGCAACCTGCTAGGAGCCTAAGTGAAGCAGCTGCATTACTTAACAATATATGAGCCTCAGCATAAGTCAAAATTTAGAATAGCAGATGGAATTATTCTTGTTAATTTTTTTGGGATATGTGCTTTTTGTCTTTTTTAGCAAAGAAAGAAAATATCTTAAAATCATTATTAAAACCAGGAAGAGAAGGCTTAGCGCTCCTCCATTTAGCACAATGGATGTGATATTTACTCAATGTAACCATACTGTTGTAACTATGACATATTTTGTCTTTGAAGAAACTACTAATAAATCTATTATTGCATTTTCATCACACAGCTGACATTTCCCTGGCAATAAATTTGGGAGCGCTGATGAGAAATTATTGTATATCATAACATTTTTAATCAAATGAAGCAGAGGCAGTGGGACCAGTTCACAAAATTTGTTATATTCTCTTTGAGAACAGTTTAGACAATATTTTTCCGAAAAGTATGTCTAACTCAGAATGACACCGTTATCATCAACAAATCTGTTATGAATATTGTCATGGTTCGGCTGTGTGCAGGCAGGCAGAGAGGAAGGACCCAGAATAACCAGCTTTATTGCAGGGGTGACTGAACAGAAAACTAACTATACTGGAAAATAACTAAACTGGCATGCAGGCAAAATGAACACACAGGAAGGTAAGAGGGTGAACAGACGTTAACGACGCGACACTGACACAAAGACACACTGGGCTTAAATACACTGAGGCAGTAATCAAGGGATGAGAGACAGGAGGGGAAAACACCTAGGGGAAATCACAACTGACGAGGCAGGGGGAAACGTAAATTGAACACACTCACATAAGACAAGGACCTTCAGAATAAAACAGGAAACTAACAGACATAGAGGACCAGACAAGACACCATGGACAGACAGAGGGACATACGGGCAGAGGAGGCTAAGTACAGGAAAAACCTAAACTAAACATGAGAGCAAGATAACAAAACCTAAACCAGAAATCATCATCATCATCATCAGATAGCTAAAGAATCAGAACATAATTATAATCAAAACAGTATCGCCAGAGAATAAGAAATAATCCATAATGCAAAAATAAACCAAAACATAAGAAACTCAAAATGCTGGATCGAACCAACCCAGGACCACGACAAATATAATCTTTTTGTTTAAACCAGTCGCTCTTGAAAATTGATTTTTGATTGAGTGTAATTACCCTATGATTCCATAAGGTCTAATTATGGGGAGAAGTTGTGGGTATATCTCATTATCTCAGATTTTAACCATTTCATTCTAAGGGTGCCAACCATAAATTCTAATTCTGGAGTTTTGAACCACCTTTATTGTATTCCTTCACAAGCTGAGATGTTTCAACGTAATGGGTTTTATTCCTCCACAAAAATTCAAAAAAGGCTACTTATGTTTATTTGTATCAGGACAAGCAGGAAAGCCATGGACATCTGGACAGTCTATCAGGCTGCCTGAGTCCCCTCACCCATATCAGCCCAGAACTCTGCATTAACTACTGAGTAAGACTTAGAGGATCAGAGATAAAAAGTCTACAAAGAATGGATCAAGACTTCCTGTATAAGGCTCTGTGGACCTATGATCGGCAGTGTCGGGACAACTTTCACATCATATTCATCGCAGCACAACTAAAGCATGGTGACTGACCTCAGAGTTCCAAATCGGCATCGCGGATTCTCCAGAAGAACACACAGCTGCTTCACTCCTATATCCCGCAGTTTGTTGAAGCTCAGGTCCAGGAGTCTCATAAGGTATGGGTTGTACTTTAGCGCTGCTGCCAGATAATCACAGCTGATGTCTGACAACCCACAACTCCCCAATCTGTATAAAGAATGAAAGATGTAATTTCATTAGACAAAGTGTGTTCTTGAAATCATTCAGTGTTTCACATTCCACTAAGAGCTGAAGAAGGTTCAGAATGTAGAAGTTTAGAAAATGGAAACTTAAAACAGCTGAAGCCAACAGGAAGCAGCTTCAAACAAACACAGCAAGAGAAAAAACTCTGAATGTTTCACATTAAAGTTGTACTTTTATCATACAAATATGAAAAAGACGAAGAAATTTGTTTTACATTGCAGAAGCCTCATAGCTTCACTTTTAAAGGTGAAGTTGGAAAGGAATAGACATATTTGAAGTCCAACCACACCTTTTTCCAGTCACATTATTAAAACAGACAAACTACAAGCTCATTGTCAGTCCAACGAGTCATTTTCTGACCTAGACTAACAACACTGGTCGTCATGTGCAGCTGGCTGTGAGACCAGTGCTCAGGGACCGTCTACAGAGTGCTACACTGAAAGAACATCACATACAAATTTGCTTCCCGCACTTTCACACAAACATCTATTGTCATTATTTTTACCAAACTCTGTGGATCCTTTATTGGAAATTCAAATGGGATTCAAATGGTCAGACAAAAGAGGGTGATGAGGAAATTTGATTAAATGTTGTCATTTTCCTTATATACCAAAGATAATGATTGACAAATGTGTTTTTACAAACTCAGTGATGGACTTTGATCAACAGGATAACCCTGATTGTTAAGGGCATTTTAAGATAAGATAAGATAAGATGAACTGTATTTATCCCAAGGGAAATTCTTTTGTCACAAACACTCCTCTTTCAATGGAGCAGCAGCAGTCCATCTGCATCTTAAGGATAAAGGACACTCTTTCGAGGATGCCAATGTTCACATTTTGGACAGAGAGGACAGATGGTTTGAAAGAGGAGTGAAAGAAGCCATCTATGTCCACTGTGAGCGACCATCTTTGAACAGAGGCGGGGGTTTACGACACCAACTCTCTGCCATCTATAATCCAGTTTTGAGATCCCTTCCCAGACGCCTTAACGCCCACTCACATCCTGGGCCATCTGATCTCAGGAATTCGCATGACAAGGTGGGGCCAGGTTTCACAATGTGCTCACCCAAAACCCTGGCTGATTGGGTCCCACACCCGTTTTCACACCTTGGCTCAGGTGATTAGGTAGAGGATCTTCAGGGGGTCCTTTTGTCCCTCTTTGGGGGGTTACTCCCGCTGGGTTTAAATCTAGCCCCCACCGCCATTTGACCTTAGAAGTGAAGAAGCTTCTCGGATGAGAGGTGAAACGTCTTCAAGCAACTTAAAGAAGTCCAGAAGCCTTTCTTCCAAGGCTCCTTAGACTACGATGACCTGGATGACTGAGAACCTTCACAAACATACTCGCTTGCAAATTCCAGAAAGCTTGGTTGTTTATAGAATAATATTATTCGGACTTTAAATGATCAGTAGTGGGAACATTTGGATGCTGACCTGAGAGTTTCCAGTATACAATGTGGACTCCGCAGTGCAGCAGACAGAAGCTTCATGCCTGAATCCTGCAGGTTGTTGTTACTCAGGTCCAGATCTTTCAGATAGGAGGAGTGTGAGTTGAGAACTGAGGACAGAGCATCACAGCTTCTCTCTGAGAGGTAACAGTGACTCAGTCTGAAAAACAAATGAATTTATTAAATCAGTCAAATGAAACATTTTTTAAAACCCAGCAATACAATTAATGGTTATCTAAATAGCTTCATGAAAACACAACTGTCCTTCTATGTCAGCATTTACTCTTTGTAAGCTCCACCTGCTCCACCTTCTGTTTCAGAAGACATGAAAACACACTGTAAATGTAGTAGAAACATTATTGATGGGAAATGTAATCTTCTCAGAGCCATTTGTACATTTTAGAGCCTGATATTGAAATGTAAGTGTGGACAGCAGGGACATTCACAGCAGAAAAGATATAAGAAGATGCCTGTGTTCAGTAAATATTACTCTCGTGCCATCAAGAAATACCAAAGGTAGGTAAAACTCCCATCCATACTTTGTACTACTGTGCTCCAGGTTGTGGCTACATCCACACTATCCTGGATAGATTTGAGAATGGTGTTTTCGTTCACTTATTCACTTTCTGGCTCTTTTAAAATGTCGTGGTTGAGGAAATGTCAAGGAAAAGCACTACGTTTTTTAAATGGACTAACAATGAGGTGGAGTTGTTTCTGCGAACAACACAAAAGTACAAAGTTGCAAAAGCGAGTGAGAGTTAAAGAATTTTAAGAAAAGCTATCTGGAGCATCTATAGACTGATATTTATCTTTAATAGGGTTGTCAGAATTGAGAGGAAACAAAAAGACTGCTGTACAATGCCCTCCACTGTCTTAGTTTAATTGGTCACATGACTGCATCATATGACTAACATGCGTCATCATTTTAGGAAGTCTCCCTTTTCGCTGTCCACACTGTGACGGGAAAGCACAGTTTTCAAATGTATCCATTCTTGAAATGCCCATTTCCCTTCTTTTCCTATGTCTTGTGCTTTTATTTCAGTGAACTGAGGATCTGCCGGCGGCCGTGGGACCTCAGATGGTGGGTCGTTTTCAACACTTCCTTTGTTGTAAAGCACCGGGTGAATAGACTGTAGTGGGGGGTCTTTTGTGTGGTTTTCTTTTTGGTCCCTTCTGCTGGTAAGGCCCAGTTGTCTGTTTATTTTAATTTTAATTTGGGACACAGTTTTAGATGACACTGCATTCAGTGCTCTGTCATTGTTGATTTTTCATCTTATTTTATATTAATAAATAAAGTTGTGTTAATATTTGAGCGGACCTCAGTGTGAATTTCTGAACCTGTGCAAATGTTGTTTTTTAAATTACATTTCATTTCTAAACGATTTTGTATTTCCTAGAGTGGCGTTGTCATTTTATTACTTTGTTTATAACCCCGCCGACCACTTGGGGCGATCGTGGCTCAAGAGTTGGGAGTTTGCCTTGTAATTGGAAGGTTGCCGGTTCGAGCCCCGGCTTGGACAGTCTCGGTCGTTGTGTCCTCTGGGCAAGACACTTCACCCGTTGCCTACTGGTGGTGGTCAGAGGGCCCGGTGGCGCCAGTGTCCGGAAGTCTCGCCTCTGTCAGTGCGCCCCAGGGTGGCTGTGGCTACAATGTAGCTTGCCAGCGCCGATGGGTGGATGACTGGTTGTGTAAAGCGCTTTGGGGTCCTTAAGGACTAGAAAAGCGCTATACAAAAACAGGCCATTTACCATTGGTCACATAAGGATATTTCTATGGCTGCAATGAATCCCTGAGTAATGCAAATGCTCTGTTTAATGAAATCCACCACGCATGTAAAAGCAAGAGTTTCCCTAACATTTACGACTAAAAATAGACCTGCATTAGAAATGTATCTAGGAGCATGTATGTGAATATAAAATATTGTAACATTAGGCACGTACAGCCCTGGTGTTTAAACAAAGACTGATAACACAACAGCAGCAGTGATGATCACAGTTTATGTAGGATTCAACGTCTTGAGCACACTGATGAGTTCTTGAGCCATCAAAGAGGTTTCAGTTGTATTGGAAAAAATTTCAAGACTTTAGGATATGAATTCATAGAAAGATAGAAAGCCTAGTAAAAAAATTACTAAATTTATTTCACCAATAAATTAAACACAAGAGTGCAAATGTACTTACAGAGCTTTCTTTGAGGCTTTGACCACTGGCAGCAGCCTCAGAAGAGCCTCCTCTGAAGCAGAGTATTTCTTCAGGTCAAACACATCCAGATCTTTTTCTGATGACAGCAAGATGAAGACCAGAGCTGACCACTGAGCAGGAGACAGTTTATCTGTGGAGAGACTTCCTGAACTCAGGGACTGTTGGATCTCCTCCACTAGAGAACGATCATTCAGTTCATTGAGACAGTTGAACAGATTGATGCTTTTCTCTGCAGACAGATTCTCACTGAGCCTCTTCTTAATGTACTGGACTGTTTCCTGATTGGTCTGTGAGCTACTTCCTGTCTGTGTCAGCAGTCCTCGTAGGAGAGTCTGATTGGTCTGCAGTGAAAGACCCAGGAGGAAGCGGAGGAACAAGTCCAGGTGTCCATTTGGACTCTCTAAGGCCTTGTTCACAGCACACTGGTGGAGAGATGATTTAAACCACCAGGAGGTTGTTTGTTGTTCTTCCAGCAGATTGAGTCCAGAGTTAATGAAGGTCAGGTGGACATGAAGAGCAGCCAGAAACTCCTGAACACTCAGATGGATGAAGCAGAACACCTTGTCCTGGTACAGTCCTCTCTCCTCTTTAAAGATCTGTGTGAACACTCCTGAGTACACTGAGGCTGTTCTGATATCGATGCCACACTCTTTCAGGTCTGATTCATAGAAGATTGGGTTTCCTTTCTGCAGCTGATCAAAAGCCAGTTTTCCCAGAGACTCAATCATCTTCCTGCTCTCTGGACTCCAGTGTGGATCTGTCTCAGCTCCTCCATCATACTTGACCTTCTTCACTTTGGCCTGAACCACCAGGAAGTGGATGTACATCTCAGTCAGGGTCTTGGGCAGCTGTCCTCCCTCTCTGGTTTCCAGCACATCCTCCAGAACTGTAGCAGTGATCCAGCAGAAGACTGGGATGTGGCACATGATGTGGAGGCTTCGTGAAGTCTTGATGTGGGAGATGATCCTGCTGGCCTGCTCCTCATCTCTGAATCTCTTCCTGAAGTACTCCTCCTTCTGTGGGTCAGTGAACCCTCTGACCTCTGTCACCATGCCAACACAGTCAGGAGGGATCTGATTGGCTGCTGCAGGTCGTGTGGTTATCCAGAGGCGAGCAGAGGGAAGCAGTTTCCCCCTGATGAGGTTTATCAGCAGCACATCCACTGAGGTGGACTTTCTAGGGTCAGTTAGGATTGTAGTTTTGTGGAAGTCCAGAGGAGGTCGACACTCATCCAGACCATCAAAGATGAACACAACCTGGAAATCTTCAAAGCTGCAGATTCCTGCTTCTTTGGTTTCTGTAAAGAAGTGATGAACAAGTCCCACCAAGCTGAACTTTTCCTCTTTCAGCACATTCAGCTCTCTGAAAGTGAATGGGAATATGAACTGGATGTCCTGGTTGGCTTTGTCTTCAGCCCAGTCCAGGCTGTATTTCTGTGTTAAGACTGTTTTCCCAATGCCAGCCACTCCCTTTGTCAGCACTGTTCTGATTGGTTCATCCATTCCAGGTGAGCCTTTAAAGATGTCTTCTTGTCTGATTGTTGTTTCTGGTCTGTTTGGTTTCCTGGATGCTGTTTCAATCTGTCTGACCTCATGTTCATCATTGACCTCTGCAGTCCCTCCCTCTGTGATGTAGAGCTCTGTGTAGATCTGATTCAGGAGGGTTGGGTTTCCTGCTTTAGCAATGCCCTCAAACACACACTGGAACTTCTTCTTCAGCCTATACTTAAGGCTACGATGATGAGCGGCAGCAGAAAGTCCTAAATGGAAAAAAAAAGTTTGTGTTTTACACAATACGCATGATAAGAAATTACTTAACACATGCTTTTCATGTCTGGAGACATTAGTAAATATTATCCATCATATTACATATTTTTAGAAATCGTTTTACTGTCAGCCAGCTCCTCCTGCTTCATTCTCCCCAGGAAGTCCACTGTGATCTTCACAAATGCCTCTCTGCTGCTCCTCTTCTCCTCATCATCATCCCTGTGACTCTCTAAGCATTCTGGGTAATCTGGACTCAGAACCTTCTGGATCTTCTTCAGCTCGTCCTTCACAAAAGTGATGATGTTGTCCTCCAGCAGCTGGAACAGAATACTTTATGAATGAGCCAATCAGACTGAAATCATGGAGCCAAACATCAGATCCATGTTGGACACACTGACGATCCACTGGTCTACAAAGAGCAGCATGGAGACGACTGTGAATAGATGTAACAGTAGTTGTTGTACATGTACAGACCATAAATATGGAGTTCAGGTCTGTTTGATGCTGCTGGGCAGACTGGCCACTGGGAACCTCTGAGCTCTGCTGGTCCACTCTGTGGAGAAATGATGAAGAATTTCTGGAATTTTAAAAAAAAAAAATTGAATGTTTTTTTTGTTTTGTTCAAATTTTAGTTGTTAGTTTTTTATGGACTGTGGGGGCAGACTTTTTAATCCCATGTATCATATCATTTTAGTATAGCAAGATACTTCTGACACCAATTGTATGCATGCATGTCGAATGTTATCACAAGTCGGCCCCAGGTTTTATTGCACCTTCACAGAGAGTACATTATAGACTTGAAGATCTCCAGACACCCTACTCTTAGGGAGGTGATGGATGGTCGTAACTTTAACCTACTCTGCTTGTTGGGTTTGGCGTAACTCACCTGCCTGCCTCCCTGCCAGGTTCTTTACAGTGAGAGAACTTGGTCTGGTTTAGCCTCACACGGACCTTACTTCCCCCCATGCCTTGCTTCCACCTGTAAAATTAGGATTAATGCCTCTTGCTTCCCCCTTTCTTCCTTCGGACTCTGCTGCCACACTCCTAGTGTGACTCAGGTTTTCATGTTATGTGACTTTTACTGAAATTGTTGTAGTCGAGATTAGTGCTTCACAGTTCTGCTTTTGTTCACAGCATACTACAGTAATACTCTGGTATAGTATCTAGTAATTTTGAAGTTTTTGCCCGTCATAGTGAGTTAATTTAATTTCTTAGCCCCCGAGCGTGGTGCATTGTGTTAGTGTTTTAGTTGGAGCCAACTCCAGAGTTTAGGTGTATTTCCACTCACCTTCAGTTCATGTTTAGTATGTGTGTTCTGGTTTTGGTCGAGTGAATGCTCGTGCGAGTTGCTCCCACTATTCATCGCTAACCATGTCGCTACTTTTATTGCTATTGGTGCTCTTTACTCCAGCTACTTGTACCTTGTTACCTGCTACTTGCCCCCTTGGTTTTGCTACCCTTTTCTCCTGTTACTGTTATCACCACTCACTGCTATCCTCTCCCGGCATCCCAGCTACTCCCTCCAACGTATTCCTGTTCTATTCATGTCTATACGGCCCATCGGTGTCTCTGCTCCTGTTCATGATGTGGCCTCCCAGGATTGATGCACTGTCTGTGTGGGCCTGGATCCTTGTGTCATCGATCCTTCAACCCTGTACTGAAATCCATCAATACACAGCTGATGAGCTCCTTCGACTCTGCTTTTCCCTGGCTGCTTCACCGCCTGCTGTTCTTCACCTCCATGCGGATATTGTTTTCCTCTCTTGTCGAAGTTACATCCATGGTATTTTAATCAAGATAATTCTAAGCAACTACAATCTCTCTGGTCCACCTCTTGCCACCCTTCACAGAACCCTGGCAGGGCTGTTGACCACAATGTTTTGGCTAACCTGACCAGGTCGCCTAGCACTCTCACACAGTCTGACAGTACTTGCGTCAACTTCGGCCTGCTTAACATCCGTTCGCTCACGAACAAAGGTCATCTTGTCCAGGATCTCCTAAAAGACCGTCAGTTTTACTTTTTCTATTTGCCGGAGACGTGGCAACAGCCCAACGACTTTTCACATCTGGAAGACCAAAGGTGTGAAAACAGCTGTCTATTGCCTATTGTTACTGTAAGAGGTATTTAACTGAGGGCCACGCTAGGCTCAGTGAGGGATTTCGCCGATCATCTGCCCTGCGATGGCTTTTCTCTGCGCATCAAGCTTGGGTTTCGGGGTTTTCTTTTTTTATTAAAGGATCTTAGCTACCACTCACAATAAAGTACGCTTTCTTCTTCTTCTTCTTCACTGTTTGTCTGCAGGCTTTATTTAGATGGAAAACTCCCACAACAGGACTTACTCCTTCAACTGCACAGCTGACAAACTACCATTCTCTGATCACCTGCTTCTTTCTTTTAATGTCCAAATGACTTTTTCCATAATCAAGAACGCTCACACTATTTCTTTTCAGAATATCAAGAAAATAAATCTTGATATTCTTTCCTCTGCTTTTTCTAGCTGATGTCTCTCAACAACCTGTCTATTCAAGATGAGCACCTCTGTTCTTTAAAGGCAAACATGAACCCACTCAGGTCACACTTTCCCCACAGATATGATCATCACTGTCCTCAAACAGCAAAAGACCAAGTCGAACATTTTGATCTTTTCTCTTTCATTGTTTTCTTTGTGAAAATCTCGGGATTTTTCAGGTCATGTTTATGCAGGAAAACAAAAACATGTAAAGGAGTCATCACAGTTCTCTGACCTCGTTGGTCCAGGTTCAGCACTGAAGTATGGAGATTCATCTTTGGACCGGTCACTCCTCACAGAGGGACAACTGGATCCTGCAGACTGTGCTCTGTCCTCCTCTTCCTTCATCATCATCTTCTTGTGGACTTCAGTCAGTCTGAGAGGTAAACCACAAACACTCAGTGAGTTCACATTAACAGGAGTAACTGAGTTACAGTCGCTGACCTCTGACCTGTCATGTAACCTAGAAACCAGGTCAACATGTCTGTAGGTTCTCAGTCATCCAGGTCATGGTTATCTAAGGAGCTTGAAACGAAAAGAGACTTCTTTAAGTTTCTTGAAGATGTTTCATCTGAGAAGCTTCTGCAGTTCTACAAACCAAATGGTGGAGAGTCCCAGATATTTAAACCCTCGAGGGAAAGAGAGGGGCGCTGACCCACTTGTGATGAGGCACATGATCAATAGTGGGTTTTACTGACTCTCACTAGCTCTGCTTTGACAGTGACAACCATCACTGAGCAGCATATGAAAGACAATTGTGCAAAATAACTGCATGTTGTGGGTCAATGTTTGTTCATGTTAGATGTATTTCCTCTTGGTTGTAATCGGTGTTGGTCATTGCTCAAAAAGTAATTAGCCTGACTGCTCATCACTTTGTGACCTGTTCAATTTCAGTAGCCTTTCAGTTTATCATGGTGCTGGTCTGGTGTCAGCATTTACTCAGCTTTAACCCTCTGGGGTCCAGGGTATAACTGGCCATTTTTACCTACTTTTGATTTGACCTCTATATTTCACCTTTAAAAACTGTTTGCTTTGCCTTGTTTAGTATCTTTTTTTTCAGCACAACATAAAGTGTCTGAATTTACAGTTAGTTTTTCATTTTGACTAATTGTACTGGCACAACTGATATAAAATCAGACAAAAAACATAAAATCCGAGTAGGCAAAATGTGATTTTTTTACTGTACAAACCCCAAACATGTTTAAGAGCATTATGAAGTCATTGAAAGAGTAGTTCAAAAATGAAGATTCACAGGGCTTTTACTTTGAAATCCAAAATAAGATGGCGTTGATAATGACAGGGCACAATTAGGGTACAAGGCTGTGTCATATAGATCTAACATTAGAGTTTGTAAAAAAAAAAAGAAGCCTAAATTACAGTATATGTTATTATGTTCTTAACATATCTGTTAATTCACTCGAAGTTGGCTTTTATTTTGAAATCCGGTTTCCACATCCATTCCCGTAATACTTTGAATACACAGGGAACGTAAAACAAACTGGAGGCTGGCTTGACTGCAAGTCTCGAATTGGAGGCTGGCTTGACACAAGTACACAGCTAATGTTAGCCAGGAAAACATTCCACACTGACTTTAATACAAACAATACAAACTTCTTTCTCAGGAGACTGAAAAGATTCGGCATGAGCCCCCGCATCCTCAGGACCTTCTATCACTGTGCCATTGAGAGCATCCTCACTGGATGCATCACCACCTGGTATGGCAACAGCACCGCCTACAACTGCAAAGCTCTCCAGCGAGTAGTGCGGTGCTCTGAACGGATAATTGGAGGTGAGCTTCCCTCCCTCCAAGACATCTACAGGAAGCGCTGCCTGAGGAAAGCGGGGAGGATCATCAAGGACTCCAGTCACCCCAGCCAGAAACTGTTCAGACTGCTTCCATCAGGAAGGAGGTTCTGCAGCATCCGGTCCCGTACCAGCAGACTGAGAGACAGCTTCTTCCACCAGGCCATCAGACTGCTGAACACTTCATAGACACCTCAGCTTCACTACTGGAACTTGATGTAGTTACTTAACTAAGGTGGAAAGTTTTTTTTTTTGTTTGTTTGTTTGTTTGTTTGGTTTTTGCTTTGTTTTATGATTTGCTTCAAGCCCTGTGTACAGGAGCTGCATGCAAAAATATATTTTGTGAAAAGGGTTGGCGTAATAAGCAAATGCTTCAGCCAATACCTTTTGATTAGCCTTGTCTCATGCTTTCCTGCTTTGTGGTAGATCTTTGTTCTGTTTTCGCTGAGATATTTGAATGCTAATCAATAAAAAAATCAAAATCAAATCAACTTCAACATTATGCACTACATACTGTACAGTAATGCCACTGTTTTGCACATGTCTCACTCTGTATATTTTATATATTTTATTATTGTTTACTCTATTTAATTTGTAAAAATGTGTACACACACACACACACACACACACACACACACACACACACACACACACACGTAGGATAATATTTAGTATACACATCCAGAAATGCATATACTATTATATATTGTACATATATTTATTAGTTTCAGATGTAGCCATTCTTGTATTTTGCACAACTCTGTTGCTTGTGAAGCTCGCACACAAGAATTTCACTCACATGTGCTCTACCAGTGTACCTGCACATGTGAGTGACAATAAAAGTGATTTGATTTGAAACACACACAGTTTGTTGTGTGAAGAAATCCAACATGAGCTGAACAAACAGTAAAGTTCCTAAAGACGAACAGTTAAAGGAGGAAACGAAGCAAACTTACAGTTTCTTCACACCAACAACAAGCTCCACTCCACCAAGTTCAGGAAGTGAAAGTAAACTTTGAGCCTAATGCGGCGTTTGAGGACACTCGGAAGCATCAAAACGCTGTGCTGCGTTCAGATAAACCTCGGAAATTCCTAAACCTCTTGCAGGTCGTGATTTAGTTTTTCCGTTTAAAACACAAACATATGTCATCACTTTGTTGTTCTCCTTCCTGCAGCATTTAAATGTTTCAGTACTAAACTGATGTTTCTTCAAAGCTCATTTCAACCGGTTGAAGTAATGAATAAAAGGGCAGACTGAGTGTGAGAGCCAAAGTGAATCATTTGTGTCTTTGTAGTGGTAGCGTAGGTGTTTAGATTTTCCTGCACCTCAGGTGATTGCATGAGGGCGTGGTCCTATTCTCAAATGATATAAGTTCATAGATGCTGTGACGGAGTTACACCATCCCGAGCCGCCGACAGCTGATCTGGGCGCATACACGCACCACCACCATTAGTTTTTACAATTACCGTGGCTGCGCGGCTTTTCGTCGACCGGGCAGATAAACAAAAAGGGGTGAGAGGTATATTTTGAGCAGCGCAGAGGGTGGCCAGCATATTTTCCCACTTACCTTCAATAAAGCCGGTCGCGGAGACTCGCTGTGATCGCCGATTATACGGGGGTTATGCAAGCCGATGGTATGGTGTTCCGGGGTGTAAATAGTGGGTTCGCGCGCGCTTGAAGGGTCACGTGAACTGCATTATTCTTTTGGTTTGTTTGGTGTTATTGTGAAACACTGTAGGCTGCCTGGAAGTGGCCATAAATGTCTGTATATACATATATGTATTGTAGGACTACAGCAGGAAATAAGCTGAGGGGGAAAGACGGTTTGATAAAAGAAATAATAAAGAGATGACTATTACGCCTAGTGGGAGGGGCTATGGGGTATAAGAGAAGGCGGTCAGGGCCCACCTGTTGTCTTTTTTCCAGTGAGCTGTTACAGAGAGGGTAACATGCAGACTGTGTTTTGTATATAGATGTTTGTTGTGCTGACTTAAGTCAGTTCTATTTTCTTTGTAAATAACTTTTTGTGCACCTGGGAGGCCGGCAAAATAAATAAATAAATAAATTATCCACACTGAATGCTTTCCGATAGTGATGGCCAAATGAAGCTTTCCGAAGCACTGAAGCTTGTATTGAAAAACGGTTCATTACTCGAAGCTTTTCAACACAGTCCTCTCCGGTGACATCTGGTGGCGAATGTTTTGAAGAGCAGCTTGAATCTGCAGAATAAAACGGACTGCTCAATCATCGCTGCTCACTCAAGAGTGGAGTTCTCTCTGATATTGGGCCACCGTTCCGTTGCTTTGAACATGTAATTGGTTTTGTTTCTCGATTGGGGGGCTGAAAAAATGTAATGCGTATTTGCATAATACATTTTGATCAATAAACTTTCCCTATTTAAACATGCACTATGGTGTGGCCTTTCTTTGCTCATAACTCCTTGATGTTGGTAAATACAATAAGTGAGCAATATATATAATATACATATGATAACGCACAGCACATTATGGAGTATGCCCCTGCTGTGGAGTCCTGCCTCCATCTACTTGTCATTTAATCACTGGACAGCTGGACAGGTTCATACAAAATATTAGATGAGGCCAATTGTCCTATACATATTTTTGACCTAGGGGTGGGACTGATTGTGAACTGGAAAGGGAAAATGCTTAGGGGGCTGAGTACGGCTGCATCGTTACTGATTTGTAGAATCATTTTGATTCGATACAGGATCCGATTCAATTTGATTGGAATCTGGAAAGTTTTGCCTCAGTCAGAAATACAGTGGGGCAAAAAAGTATTTAGTCAGCCACCGATTGTGCAAGTTCCCCCACCTAAAATGATGACAGAGGTCAGTAATTTGCACCAGAGGTACACTTCAACTGTGAGAGACAGAATGTGAAAAAAAAAATCCATGAATCCACATGGTAGGATTTGTAAAGAATTTATTCGTAAATCAGGGTGGAAAATAAGTATTTGGTCAATAACAAAAATACAACTCAATACTTTGTAACATAACCTTTGTTGGCAATAACAGAGGTCAAACGTTTACTATAGGTCTTTACCAGGTTTGCACACACAGTAGCTGCTATTTTGGCCCATTCCTCCATGCAGATCTTCTCGAGAGCAGTGATGTTTTGGGGCTGTCGCCGAGCAACACGGACTTTCAACTCCCGCCACAGATTTTCTATGGGGTTGAGGTCTGGAGACTGGCTAGGCCACTCCAGGACTTTCAAATGCTTCTTACGGAGCCACTCCTTTGTTGCCCGGGCGCTGTGTTTTGGATCATTGTCATGTTGGAAGACCCAGCCTCGTTTCATCTTCAAAGTTCTCACTGATGGAAGGAGGTTTTGGCTCAAAATCTCACGATACATGGCCCCATTCATTCTGTCCTTAACACGGATCAGTCGTCCTGTCCCCTTGGCAGAAGGGGACCAGCCTGCGTCTGCTGCAGAGCGCTGAGCTGTTAGCAACATGAACTCTTTAGAAACTGCAAACACGTCGTTCCCTCAATCCCAGTGAAACTGTCTCTTTAAAACAAGCTGAAAATCCACTTCAGCAAACAGGAAGTGAAACATGTAAAAACATTTGATTCTAACATGAATTAAAGCAGAAACTGACTGAAATCCAACAAACAAAGTAACTCAGAATAGAAACAAAGTGTTGCTTTGTACAGAAACTGCAGTAAATGAAAATCATTAAATCAGGCGTGTGTCGTCCTGCAGAGGTAATGTGTGTGTAAATGTTGTTGTGTGTTTGTGAATAAATCCTCCATCATGTTTAATGTCAGCAGTGTTTCACACACATGTTCATATGTGAAGCGGTGTGTGTTGGAGTGTTTCCACAAACACAGCAGTCAGAGTGGATGTTGTAGGACACAGGTGTGGAACTCCAGGCCTCGAGGGCCGGTGTCCTGCAGGTTTTAGACGTGTCCTTGATCCAACACAGCTGATTTAAAGGCTAAATTACGCCCTCAACATGTGATGAAGTTCTCCAGAGGCCTGTCAATGAACTGATCATTTGATTCAGGTGTGTTGACCCAGGATGTTATCTAAAACCTGCAGGACACCGGCCTGGAGGCCTGGAGGCGGACACCCCTGTTGTAGGAGGTGTTTGTGTAGTGAAGAGTGTGTGTAGGACTCCAGCTGCTCCAGCAGGCGTCTCCTTTGTGCTTCAAACACAGGCTGCATTTGAACCTCGTGTCTTCTATCAGTAACCTCTTCATTGAATCTTCTTTCAGCACATGTTGTGACCCTGCTGATCTCTGCAGCTCATTCAAAGGAGAGCAGCCTGTGAAACATCAGCTTTGAGTTAGAAAGAAACATTTAGGGTCAGATTTACTGACGTCTGCAGCAGCACAAAGACTTCTTTAGATGGTAAAAAGCTTCTGGATTTACTGACGCGGCTCTTTCTCAATATTCAGTTACACTAGTCTGTATTTCAAAGGTTCACACAAAGAAATGGTCACATGTGTAAGCAGTTTGTGCTTCAGCCGACTGTAACAGGCCCAAATAAACTCCTCAGCTCTGCGTTGTTGTATTTTTAAAGAAGAGATAAGATAAGACTTTATTGATCCCACGACGGGGAAAGAACACAAGGAATCTGTGCAGATATATTTCCTGAGTGGAAATATAACAGTGTGGGGTCAGTACAAATGGCTTCACCTCTCCACATAGTACACTCTGGTGTAGCTTCAGCAGACTGACAGTCATTTCTGCAGCCAGCCTCGACTAACCGGCCACACCAACAGGGGGCGCTGTTTCCCCCATTGCACTGACATTTGTGGCAGTAATAGCACAGAAAGCCTGTTCCACATGTATGCCTGAATACAAACAAACAGATGTTAGAAGGCTTTGATTTTTATTTGAGTGGACAATCAAACAATAGACAGCAGGGGTTTGGAAGAGAACTGAACATCTAATCTGATCATTGTTAGAGCAGCATTCAGGATCTCCACGTATTAACACACTGTTTCTGCTCCCGCTGAACATGGTTCCTCTTAAATGCAGATATTTTATTGTTAGATTTAACTTAGAGTGTTAAATATCAACACTTCACAGAGTTCTTCTGATTCTTCATCCGATGGAAGACAAAACACTGCTCAGTCGACCCTTTCACACTTTATTCTCTCGCAAAGTTACTTCTGGAAGGGAGATGCGTCCTGCATGGTGACACACCCCTAACAGTCTTTATTCCCAGCTCTCTCATTCTAGTCTAAACAACAGTGTCCCAGTAACTTTCCACTAGAAGATGCTCCCTGTTATCTACTTTCTCCCAGGCAAGCGAGAGTCTACAGCCTTCTAGCCCCCAAGGACACGTAGTCTAATGCCTTTATTTTCAGGGCCGTGTCCACTTAATACTACAATATATGGTTACGTGGCATTTTAGTTCATATAAAGCAGAGAATTGAAGCACTTCAAATAATTTCATCTCAACAAGAGTCAGCTGTTTAAAGAAGAACAGATGATGAAAGGAGCAGACAGGGTTCAGGACGCACGCTGAAGTCATGTGCCCACCAGCTGCCGGGGTGTTCACCAACATCTTCAATCTGTCTCTGCAGCAGGCTGCTGTCCCAGCATGCCTCACATCAACTACCATCATTCCTGTGCCCAAAAGACAGTCAATAAAATGTCTGAATGACTGTCGCCCGGTCGCTCTGACACCAATGACCATGAAGTGTTTGAGAGACTCTTTCTTTCACACACCAACATCCCTGCTGACCTGGACAGCCTACAGTTTACTGCAGGAACAGATCAACAGAGGATGCAGTCTCAATCGCACTTCACACCAGCCTGACTCATCTGGAGCATCGCAATACATATGTTAGGATGCTATTTGTAGACTTCAGCTCGCCATTTAACACCATTGTGCCACACAAACTTGTAAACGAGCTGAATGACCTGGGACTAACCACCACACTCTGCTCATGGATCTTGGATTTCCTCACAAACAGGCCACAGAAGGTCAGGGTGGGCAGCCTTACATCATCTGCTATCACCATGAACACAGGAGTATCGCAGGGCTGCGTTCTCAGTCCAGCTCTTTTCACTCTATTCACACACGACTGCAAACCCATCCACTCCTCTTCTAACACCACAGTGAAGTTTGTTGATGACACTACAATAGTGGGAAGGATATCAGACAACAGCGAGTCTCACTGCAGAGAGGACGTCAACATCTAATCAGAGGGTGTGGAAACAACGAGCTGGTTCTGAACACTGCCGAAACAAAGGAGATGGTTGTAGAGACAGAAGAGCCAAGAAAACAACACGACCACCCCTCCACATACATGGTGAGGAAGTTGAGGGTGAATGGCATTAAATTCCTGGGCCTACACATAACAAAAGATCTCACATGGACTATTAACACATCCCACTCAGTGAAGAAAGCACAGCAGAGACTTTTACTCCTAAGAAAACCCAGCTCTTAGTAAACTTTTACAGGAGCACAGCAGAGAGCATCCTCTGTCACTGCATCACAGTGTGGTGCTTCAGCTGCACTGCAGGAAACCGTCGAACTCTGACCCGGACCGTCAAACTGCCCAGGAGATCATTGGAACCAAACTCCCGAATCTCCACACCAGGGGTGCCCAATCCCGGTCCTCGAGAGCTACCGTCCTGCAGCTTTTAGATGCATCCTTGTTCCCACACACCTGAATCAAATGAATGCCTTGTTATCAGGCCTTTGCCAAACATGATGGCATGCTGAAGAGGTAATCAAACCATTTGATTCAGCTGTGTTGGAGTAGGGATGCATCTAAAAGCTGCAGGACGGTAGCTCTCGAGGACCTGGATTGGGCACCCCTGCTCCACGCGGTCTATGCTAGCTGTTTGCAGAAGCCAGCTAGCTGCATCATCAAGGGCCCAACCCATCCAGGTCACAGACTTTTTGTACCCCTCCCATCAGGGAAGAGATACAGGCCAATCAGAACCCACACAAACAGACTAAAGAGCAGCTTTTTCCCAGAGCTGCAGCCTGTGTCACCCCTCCCCCAACACACCATAGCTAACTCTCCCTCTCTCTCCTTTACCCCATGTCATTAGTGATGGGATTTCCGGCTCTTTTTAGGGAACCGGCTCTTTCGGCTCCGTACCGGCTTTAATTTATTTATTATTAACAATAATATAAAATTATGCACAAAAGGAATTACTAATGTAAAAAAGTGGTTTTATTCATATATGTTTATATATAAATATATGCGGTGGCCCCCAGAGACAAAACACGTACAAACTCCAAAACACATTTCTAGAGTGAACTGAACTTCCAAAGCAGAGCTACTAGATCACTTAAATTACACAATTGAAAGCATGTGTGTATTGTTTGTGTATTTATACACAAGCACTCATATATATATTCAAATAATTTTTAAAAAATGTTCATTTACCTGTTACTACCCACACACCAAATCCGGTCATTGGTACTTCCTGGATTGTTTAGCCACTAGGTAACAAAAGCTCAACACTGCCCCCTAGCATCCTGGAGCACTTCTGTTGTGTTTTGTACGTGTTTTGGAGTTTGTACGTGCTTTGTCTGTAGGGGCCACCGTAAATATATTTTTATTTATTCACTCCACATAAAATGTAATAAATAAATCATATATTACAATAACCAACTATTCACAGTTCAGCTTTTAACTATTGAAATTTTCAGCCTTTTCCTTTTAAACAAATTTAAAGTGAAACAACACAAAACACTGCAAACCACAACACAATTAAATATAAATGAAAATATTTGAAGTTTACACAGCTACATTCTCACCTGAAAATATCTTAAAAGTTTATTTTGTGACCCAGGAAGAGTAATATTTAAAAGTTTTTAGCCGCAGTCCTCCACCATTGACGCGTCTGAGTTTTGGATAAAATGCATTCGGGGATATTTAGCATGCTCGATAAAAAAGGATTAGCGAGACCACATCCGGGAATTTTGAGCGTACTTGGCTTGATGGTACTTTGAATTGGAACAGTACTTGGTCTGTATCTGATGATGTATCACGAGTCCACGAGAACACAAGTCCACATATTGAGAAACAGCCTCAGAGTCAGTTTGTGCCAGTATTCATTTGTTTTGGTTGTCAGTGATTTATCAACTAGTAAAAAGCTGCCGCACCAGACAAACCAGTGTTCCATGTTAACTGGTTTTTTGTCACACTGCAGCTCTTTCTTCACCTCCAAACCAACTCTTGTTGTCGTTCTTTCAGGAGCTGGCTGGGATGATGGAGGACGGAGCAAGTGCCTTTTCTCTGCCTCCTCCTCATCATCATCTTCCTCATCTATGTCTTCCTCTACTCCCATAGCTTCTTCTATTCCCTCCTCTTCTTCCTCTTCATCCTCATCATCTTGTGCTTCTGTGTCCTCCTCATCTTCTTCCTCTTCCTCTCGCACTATGGAAAGTTTCCTTGCCATGACCTCTTCCTCCTCTTGCTCCATCCTCTCTGCTAGGGCCCCAGCGGTGGGCTGTGTGGGGGGTTTGTGATGTTAGATTATTCTGTTATTATATGTTACCTTATATATGCAATCAAAAGTAGTTGAATTAGAATACTGCTGTAGATCATATTATACCCTTTAATATAGAGTGTGTGAGCTGTATGTAGTTTAGTTCTCGTTATACTTTTGAGTTAACAGAACATATTCACATATTAGTTTATTAGATAAGTGTGCATCACTCTGTATCCTTGATCTGCTGGGAATGTATTACATGCTTAATTGTTGAATCATGAAGAGAAGATTGTAAGCAGGAGACTCTGTGTCTAAGACAGGGGAGATAGACAGACCACATTCCATACCCCCACCTTACAGAAAAGCAGAGAGACAACTGCCGAGGTCATAACTTAGGCGCTGTAACAGAGAAAGAATGTGATGTTTTGGCTTTTACGACTAGATGGGGGCCACTAGAGACTATAAAAAGCTGAGCAACCCGTCACCATTTTGAGACTTGCTGTGACCCTCTACAAGCATCTCTCCCCATCATGATGGCTTAAATGCTCATAAGTGTTGAATTCTATGGAAATAAATGATTGTTGATTGAGCATTTATACACCGAGTATTGTCCTTCCTTCAGCCCAAAGATTCAAAGAATTGGGAGATTTTCAACAACTTGGTGCCGTGACCCGGATCTTTGGTGTGCTGAGGAGGTGCAGATTTGGCTTTTTGGTGAGATCGTGAGGCGAGGTGAACAGAGGACCGGTCCAAATATAAAAAGGTAAGCACAGCCTGTTGTATTATGAATACCAAATGTGCATATTGGGCTTTCCAAATTAATCTGTTCACTGAGTTACATGTATTTTCACAGTAAATTTGTCGGTGTCTGGTTTTTGGCGCAAGATACTAACAACATAAGTTGAGGCTGAATTCTAGTGTGTTAAATAAACTGCTTCTACCGAGAAACTAATAAGACACTACGTTGAGCTAGTTGCAGTAAACTGCTTCTACCGAGATACTAATAACATACTACGTTGAGCTAGTTGCAGTAAACTGCTTCTACCGAGATACTAATAACATACTACGTTGGACTAGTTGCAGCCACTTTACCTTCCACATTTAATTTTGTCTAATACTGGCTTCTGTAGCAATAATACGTTAGAATTTCTTCTGAAGACGCGGCCATTAGTTCAGTACATTGAAGTCGAGGTTTGTTTATTTTGTTTATGGTGTCGGTTACGTCCTGGCTCTTGCCGGCTATGAAATAGAAGTTGATTTAAGGAAAAGCAGATGCTGGCTTCACGGTGCGGTTGAACGCTGGCAACGCGAGAGCGAAACACGTCCGTAGGTTTGGTTTATGATACGGCCGTGTTCCGGTGGTGCGGCCGTGGAGTGCAGTAGTGGTTGGTGCTAGTTTTAGTACATTGAATAGAGGTTTGACGGTGGTTTGTGGCGTCAGTCGAGTTTTTTTTTTAAGGGCTGCGGTCATAAAACAAAGTAAAATTTTACTTGCCAAGAAGTACATAGAGCAAAACCTGGTTTATGATGTCAGGTATAACTTCGGGGATGCAAGCATCACTTTTATGATGCGACTTTGCCCCGTTGTGGCGGCCATAAGCGCAGAGAAAGGGGTATTTTGGTCTATGGTGCAGTGTGCTTTAAGAAGATCTAACAGTTGAGCTCAGAAGTTTCTGTGCAAATTTCTGCTGATGAGGAACGCTCTCTGTGTGTCTCCCTGATGGTGAAACGCACTGTGTGTGTAAGGCGCGCTCTGGCTGTGTGTGAGGCGCGCGCTGAGTGTGTTTCTGTGTGTGAAGCGTGAACACAGTGACAGTGACGGTTGATGTGTTGATTGTCGCCGCAACCTTGAACAAAATTTCCACAGGTACACTAGACATCAACCTTTGATCCTAAAATGTGCTTTGCTCTAGTGTCCTCCT